>NW_024868149.1:62425-72773 GCF_013358625.1 Macadamia integrifolia
AAAAAATAAAAAAATAAAATGAATTTTTTTTTTTTAATCAAGAATCAAAATCCAAAATTCAAATCAAGATGCAAAAATCAAAATCCAAAATCAAACTTCAAAGTTCAAAATCAAAACTCAAAATCCAAAAAAAAAATATTAATATTCCAGATCAAGCATCAAGAATCAAAAGATTCCAAATCAAGATGCAAAAATCCAAATCCAAAATCAAACTTCAAAGTTCAAAATCAAAACCCAAAATCCAAAAAAAAAAAAAATATTCCACTCCCAAGGTGTAATTTAAAAGTTTTTACCACCAAAAGAAATTCAAAAATAAATCCTCTTGGTAGGTAAAATTGTGATCACATGGCAAATAAAATCTACTTGGTAGATTTAAACATATGAAAGTGAAATTGGTAGATGAAAAGTCAAAATTGGTGAGGTAGATGGAAATTACCACACAAAGATTTCAAGTAAAAAAATCCAAAAATCAAGATTCCTAATCAAACATCAAAATTCAAGATTCCAAATCAAGTAAAAAATGCAAAAATCAAGATTCCAAATCAAGCATAAAAAAGCAAAGATCAAAGATTCCAAATCAAGAACCAAAAGTTCAAGACCCAAATGATTAAGAACCAGGGGCTTAAACCCAATGGTCCAATCTCATTAACCCGGTCCCAGCTAGCCCAGCCCAGTTTGAGAGAACCTGCCTAGAAGACCAGATAGCCCAGCCTGGTTCGAAAGAACCTACATGGAAGATCGGATAGCCCAGCCCGTTTCGAAGGAACCCACCTAGAAGACCGGATAGCCCAGCTCGGTTTGAAGGAACCTGCCTAGAAGACCGGATAGCCTAGCTCAGATTGAAGGAACCCGCCTGGAAGACCGGATAGCCCAGCCCGATTTGAAAGAACCCTCTTGGAAGACCAGATAGCCCAGCTCGATTCAAAAGAACCTGCCTAGAAGACCAGATAGCCCAGCCCGGTTCGAAAGAACCCACCTGGAAGACCAATTCCCTAGGACTAGTGGATGGAAGTCCAGCCTAGGTAGAACATTTTTCATGTACTAACATCTTCTATAGGGAGGGCTCAAATCTCTGCAAATGATGAATCAACCCCTAGGACTGGAGGATGGAAGTCCAGCCTAGGAAGAACATTTTTCATACACTGATATCTTCTGTAGGGAGGGCTCAAATCTCTACAAAAGGTGAATCCCTAGGACTGGTGGATGGAAGTTCAGCCTAGAAAGAATATTTTTCATGTACTAACATTTTCTGTAGGGAGGGCTCAAATCTCTACAAAACAATGGTTCAATATTTCATAACAGGATTAAAAGGGATCAAATTTCTTTCCTGTCATTAGCGGCCTAGGTAAGTCCTCAACTTTAAAGTAGTTAAGAGATAATATCTATTGTATTTTTCAACTCCATCATTAATGAGTAAGATGACGGCAGTACATACTCTGGGTGACAAAATGTGGTCGTTCTTTTCTTTGCCCTTCGGCCATTGGCATTGGTCTCTGCCAAAGAGGGGCATTCAATAGACACCCAATTTTATCACCCTCCTCCAATTATGATGAAATGTGGATCTTGGACGAGACTTTTGGCTTCCGATCAATAGAGATGATGATGAAAATATTCCCCTACCCGAAGCCCTGGAAACCCCTACGTAGGAGAGGAGGTCAAACTTTGACTTTCTACATATAAGGAATCTGGTCAAGATGAACGTATAGATGGATAGAGCTCAAAAATACGATTCTGACGATATATGGCATGTTAAAATAGGACCGATGGATTTTTCGTGATCATCCCCAAAAAATTACACTTTCCCACACGTATGCTACGCACGCGGATAGTCCCATTGGAAATCTGGAAAAATCCCCTACCTACCCCAAACACCCTAAAAATCATCCCCTACCTACCTAGATAACCCAGAAACACTCCCCTACCTGAAACCCTGGAAACCCTCGCGTGGGAGAGAAGAGGATCCAATTTTGACTTTTTAAATACGAAGGAATCTAGTCAAGATGACTACATAGATGGATAGTAGTGAAGCTCTGCCCTCTCTCCTCCCCTCCCCCTCTTGAGTTTCTTCGGTTCTTTAGAGCTATCTTTGTCAAGATCCGAAATCTTGTTCGGATCTTCGAAGTTTTCTTTGGGACTTTAAAGATCTTCAATCCAAATTCTTAGTCCAATCCAGTTTTTGCCAAAATTAGTGTGTTCTTCAACCCCCTCCTTTGAGTGTTCTTGAGTTTTACCATAAATCGAAACCCCCCCCTTTGAGGTTCTTCGGGTCTACAAAGAGATCTTTGTTAAGATTTAGAACTCTGTACGGATTTTCAAAGTGTTATTCGGGACTTTGGAGATCTTCAATCAATTTTTAGGTCAATCTATTTCTTTCCAATAATAGCAGTCCTAGTAGAAGCCCTGTCCGAGTGCCCCTGGAATCTTTTCAGAAATAGCCATTCCCAGCGGAAGTTCTGCCAAAGTGCCACCTCAGCCTAGACCTCCCCTATCCTATCCCCAGCGGAAGCTCTACTGGAGTGCCACCTCAATCTAGCCCTCCCCTAGCCTATCCCCAGTGGAAGCTCTTCCAAAGTACCACCTCATCCTAAGCTCGAAAATAGCCTTCCCTAGTCGAACCTCAGTCCGAATCCAAATCCAAAAGCAACCGTTCCTAGCTGGAACCCTGCCCGCATACCATCATAATCAACATCTCACAAGAAAGGAAGTTGGAGGTCAAGACCATCTTCCCCTGAGCCAGGAGAATCCGAAAGACAGTTCGAGCCAGTACTAATCAGGGGCCCACCCCTCTTGACCCGAGACAGGGGTTAAGTTCAGGTATAGTTTCTCAACCCAATTATCATCATGTGGACTTTATATAGACCTTGTTTTGGTGTATATAGTAGTTTGAATTCAATTAATGTATACATATGTGATAACCTAGCCTTGCATATGAAATAGGAATAATTATGGAAAATGTTTGTTCTTAAGCATCTAGTAGGAAGATCGGTTGAATCGGGCAGATTGGGTGCCTAACACCTTCCCAATTCTGTAACCTGATACTTACCATAAATCTCTAGACCATACCAAATTTCTGGCCCTTTTCTCAAGAATTGGACCTACCCCTGGGTCCTAGGCCCATAATCCTAGGTGGCAACTCCAAACCCCCATTTGTATGATCCCGATCCCCGTATTGGACGATCATCAAACCCCCATATCGAATGATGAATTTTACACTCTTACGAAATAGGCCCCCACGTATCTTCGAGCTGTGATAAGGTGGTGCGGGGCCCGTAGGGTAAGCACACACTACACGAACCCCTCCCCTCACATGAAAGAGAAAGAGAGAGGAGAGAGGACGGTATGCAAGTCCTTTGCCCCCCAAGGGAAGAGTGACATTAGACCATTTTCCGCCGCTACCCTCACAGTGAGAAGATCTAAGAAGAAGTTGTGAAGCAATGGAATGCAGGGTTTCTACAAGTGGTAAAGTACCCCCAATGGTTGGTCAACATTGTACCAGTACCGAAGAAAGATGGCAAGGTGCGAATGTGTGTGGACTTCGGAGATCTTAACAAAGTGAGCCCTAAAGATGACTTCCCTTTACCTCACATTGATGTATTAGTGGATAATATGGCGTGATGCTTTTTTATCATTTATGGATGGATTCTCCGGATACAACCAAATAAGCATGCACCTAGAAGATTATGAGAAGACAACCTTCACCACCCCATAGGGAACCTATTGCTACAAGGTGGTGCCTTTTGGCCTGAAGAACGCCGAGGAAACTTATCAGAGAGTAGCCATAGCCATATTACATGACATGATAAACAAAGATGTAGAAGTCTATGCGGATGACATGATAGTAAAGTCAAAAGATTGACAGGGGCATATTCCAGCACTAAGGCATTTCTTTGAAGGAATCAAGAAGTATCAACTGAAGTTGAATCCTCAGAAGTGTGTTTGGGGAACAACAGGAAAGTTGTTAGGTTTCTTGGTGAGTGAAAGAGGCATTGAAGTCGACCCTATCAAGATCAAGGCAATTCAAGAAATGCCCACACCTCGGACTAAGAAGCAAATACGAGGATTTCTGGGTCACATCCAATATATTAGCAGATTTATGGCTCAGTTGACTACAATCTGTGAACCAATTCTCAAGCTGCTGAAGAAGGATCAATCACATAATAGAATGACCAATGCCAAAAAGCTTTTGAGTAAAGCAAAGGATACCTCATGAACCCACCAGTATTGACACCGCCGGTGGAAGGAGAACCACTTTTGTTGTATCTGTCCGTGGGAGAATATTCCATGGGCTCATTGTTAGCACAGAAGGAGTCAAAAAATGGGATAGAACATGCCATATATTATCTCAGCAAGAAGTTCCTAGAATATGAGACACGATATACATCTTTGGAAAGAACTTTTGCTGTGTTGATTTGGGCAACGAAAAGGTTGCGACACTACATGCTTTCCTATCCAGTGCACTTGATCTCAAGAATGGATCCCATCAAATACTTCTTCAAGAAACCAGCCCTAATAGGAAGGATGGCATGTCGGTTGCTTTTCCTATCGGAGTTTGACATCACCTATATTACTCAGAAATCTATCAAGGGGTAGGCCATAGCCGATCATTTGGCTGCCCACCCCATAGAAGATGGAAGATCCTTAGATGATGCCTTTCCCGATGAAGGAATCACAGCGATAAAGGAAGAAGATACAATTACTGAATGGTAGTTATTCTTTGATGGAGCAGCCAATTAGAAGGGATGTGCTGTGGGAATATTGCTTGTCACTCCTGTCGGCCTTTATTTGCCTTCATCATTCTGCCTCGATTTCCCCTGTACCAACAATATTGCCGACTATGAAGCTTGTGCTTTGGGGCTCGAAACTGCTTTGACTATTGGAGTGAAAAGGATTAAGGTTTATGGTGATTCATCCATCGTCATCTGTCAGACACAAGGAAAATGGAAGACCAGAGATGAAAAGTTGAGGCCATATTAAGAACATCTAGAAGAGGTGATTGAACACTTTGAGAAGATCTCGTTCAAATACTTCTAGAGGGATAACAACAGGTTTGCTGATGCCCTTACAACCTTGGCTTCCATGGTAGAATGCAACCTATGGCTAGGGTTCAACCGTTCTTGGTGGAATAGAGAACCAGACCCATTTATCAGAATTCGGTGAACTTTCTCACTATGGATGGTCGATCTTGGTTTGCTCATATAGTGGATATCATCAGGGAAAGGAAGTACCCAATTGAAGCAACTGACAGAGAAAAGAAGTTTCTGAGAAGGTATGCCACCCAGTTTATTCTTTAAGAGGATTTGTTATACAAGAGATCCTATGAAGGAATATAGTTACTATGTGTGGATGAGGAGCAAGCGGTAACCATAATGGAGGAAATTCATCATGGTCTTTATGGACCCCACATGAATGCCAAGATGTTATCTAAGAAGATCCTCAGGCTAGGATATTACTGGAACACCATGGAAGCAGTCTGTGTGGACTTTGTCAAGAAATGCCACAAGTGTCAGACATTTGTTAATATCATACATATCCCGCCAATAGAGTTTCATTCGCTCAGTTCACCTTAGCCATTCTCCACTTGGGGTATCGACATCATTGGAAAGGTCAACCCCAAGGCATCTAATGGTCACGAGTTCATCTTGGTAGCGATTGATTATTTCACCAAGTGGGTAGAAGCTCAATCCTATGTAGTCCTCACGTCTGCTAAGGTGGATAAATTCATTCAAGAAAACATCATTAGCCGGTATGGAGTGCCTCAAGAATCAATATCAAATCAGGGATCCCATTTCTGGGGCAAGACCGATAAAATCTGCATAAAGTTCGATATCAGAAGGCATTGCTCTACCACTTACAGGCCATAGACCAATGGGGCAGTGGAAGCAATGAACAAGAACATCAAAGTCATCCTATAGAAAATGATAGAAACACACAAGGATAAGATTGATAAGTTACCTCTTGCCTTATGGGCATACCGGACTTCTGTACGATCCTCGACAGGGGCAACCCCTTTCTCTTTGGTATATGGGGTTGAGGCGGTTCTACCCGTAGAAATCCTGGTACCAACCCTAAGGGTGTTTCTTGATAGTCAACTACCTGAAGGAGAGTGGGTGAAGGCCAGACATTACAAATTTAATTTTCTCGATGAAAGGAATATGAAAGCTATGGATAATCTGAAGAAATACCAACTGAGAATGGCCGGGGCCTTTAACAAGAATGTGAAGCCCCGCCATATAGAGGAGGATGAACTTGTTCTTCGAGAACAAAGAGCCCCAATTCATGATCCAAGAGGGAAATTCAGGCCCAACTGGAGCGGCCCATTCACTGTCGAAGAAATTCTACTAGGCAAAGCTGTGAAACTCATAGACTACAACGGCAAAGAAATATCCGGACTAGTCAACATGGATTAACTCAAGAAATATTATGTCTGAAAGGGTGAATATCCTGAACTACGTCAGATCTGATTCCTTTCGAGGGATACATAGGCAACTTGACATGTGCAAGTGCAGTCTCAACCATCTAAAGGCAATAAATTGGTTCCTTGATTAATAATCAAAATATCTTAAGAGATCATTATAGTTTCTGTCCCCCAAGAATTGCCATTGGGCATGAAAGGCCATTAGGTATTTGTCATCCACCCATTGGTCCATCACTTCTTATCTAGGATTCTATCCCCCAATAATTTTCATTTGGCATGAAAGGTCATTAGGCATTTGTCCTGCACCCATTGGTCCATCAACTCTTATCCAGGATTCCATCCCTTAAAAGAAAACCACCACCTGGCACCATTTTATCAAGGCTAGTTTATTCCCCACCATTGATCAGTCAAAAAAAAAAAAAAAGAAGAGCTTGATGCAACAGTGGTAAGGGCTTGTTTGAGTCTATAGCTAATGAGTTATGCTTTGATAAATCACCATATCTCTTTTGTTTGTATGATTTTAGGAAAATTCATGGGCTCGTTGGATAAGATGTTGAGGAAATGGAACTTAGACATGAACATGAGGGCGCCAGGATTGCTGGAATCCATGAATGCATAATTTCTTGGTCGGATCGGGTGTGTGAAATTACATGGTCAATTACTCCGATAGGTGCCTCGACACTGGGATGCCAGCCTACAATTGTTTCGGTTTGGACTGGTTGAAATCTGCCCAACTCTCGAAGAATTTCAGGTTTGTATGTTATCTCCACCCAAAGGTAGGTTGTTCCAACGATCTTTGAAGAATGATTATTCAGAGGAAATTCAGGGCTTCTTCGGATGGAAAGAAGAGGAAGTGAAGCAATTTTTCAGGTATGGGAAGATTGACATTCTGAAGGTAGCCCAGATCTTTATCCAATATCTGCCAATAGGAGGAATCCATCAACAGAGATGACAAGATGCCTATTTACTTTGCATGATAGCTCGCTATGTTCTCCGCACTCCCGGACGTGGTGCACCGCTTGTTCTAATTGAGGTGTAAAACAGTTGAAGAAGGGAGGTGACATCATCCCTATAGTTCTTACAAAAATGTTTAAGGGATTTGATGATATGAGCCATGGCCACAGATTTGGACTAGATCATTATCGAGGGAGTCTTGCTATTTTTCAGATTTGGCTCCTCAAGAAGCTGAAGTTAACCAAACCATTAAAAGGAGGCCCACTCGAAGCTCTTTGCTACCAGGTTAAGAAGGAAGTTCCAGAGTTCATCCTTATCACTGATTGGGAGAAGTACTTGTAGGAAAGGACTATGCAAGATATCGCATGGACGTGTCCAGGGAAGCCACAAGAAGATTTTTTGATCAAGACCTCTAGCTACAACTATGTCAGGTTGACGGGATTGACTCATACATCCTTTTATTTGCCCACGTACCTCGGTCGACAATATGGGCTCGTGGTGATGGACCTAGAGGAGATAGTGAACTTTCACCCACCTCAAGAGTTGTCTTCCACTTCCACCTTATTACTTACCTATCCTATCTATGGTAGGAAGATTGTTCCCCTTTTCATGTAATTCACTTGATAATAGAATGAGGAAATATTTGGATTTTCGTGTTCTCTTGATTATTCTAATCATGACTTGAGTTGTGGAATTGAATATGCCTAAACATTGTGGACCATAAAAAAAAAAAAATAGAAAAGTTTCTCTTTGTACCAAAGGTAAGTTTTCATTCATAAGATGCTAAAATAAAATGATGAACAAACAAGGGTCAGGGCAAAAGAAAAACAAAAATATACATGTATTTGTGTTTATAGGAAATGCATAAACAAATCCCTATGAGTCAAAAGTCATCATCTAAACCATACCCTGAATCATCCCCATAGAGTACCGAGGAACCCGCGGATGCTAATCCAACTTGCTCTAGCCTCTATGTCATATCCTGAATCAGTGCATCCCACTGTGCAATTTCCTGCTTGTGGGAACAAACTTGGCTCTCCAAGATGGCAATCCTCCCATCCTAAGGAATATAGGAAATGATCAAGAAGAAGAATAATGAAAGAAGAAGGACAAAAGGAAAAAGGGAGAAAGTATGAAATACCTTGGCAACCATTGTCTCGCACAGGCCATAATGCATCCTTTTGATCTCAAAATAGATCTCTGAAGACACCTGAGAAAGAGCCTATCAGCCAAAAGAAGTCAAGAGTCAATGGAAGGATGATCAGATACTCACATAGTAATAAGGAATGGGTAGCCCAAGGGAAGCATCTACATCTGTCTTCCGCTCCAGAAGATGAGGGAGACTGGGGTTGGCCGCATTAGGATAGTTCTAAGCAGGGAAACCACAGAAGGGGGTGCTAGCAACTCTGAGAGATCCACCTGCACTGGTAGAGGGTCCTGCTTGTGAAGGATCAACAACATTGACAGGCGACGGAACAGTAGAAGGGTCTACACGTCACACTCTCCCCTGAAAGAACATTAGTCAAGACCAAAACAAGAAAGAATTGGAAGGAAATACTCAAGAAAGGGTAACATACCACTAAATCGTCAGGACCAAGAGGGTTGCATACTGTCTCCTCCTCCAGGAAGACTTTGTAGTCCCTATCCCGGTCCAAGAATGAATCATCCCACACTCTGTCGGCCAAACTCTCCTTCTCGTCCATAGGGATGATCTCTGGGCAATGCATAGTGGGTGGAGGAAGACCGAGAGAGAAACGTGACTCAACATCCGACCACTAGGCTACTACTCTCTCTCCTAAATACCAGACGTGGCCCCATATGCCCCGAAAAAGGACTCGGTTCTTGGATGAGTGTTTAGCCAATGTGAATTCTTCATAATCTGGAAATATGAGGCAATGGAATGGTCTCCAAGTGACATGCCAATCCAAGGAAAAGTAAGTACAGCACAAGATAAAAGGAATTTCAGTGTCAAATGTGGCATACCTTTGTGAGATCGTTCAAAAGAGAACGAGCGGTAGTCCCCGAAGGATGGCGCCGAGCCTTGATCACATGATCGTCTCCCCACCTTGTGGTTACAAGGAAGAAGAATGCTTAAGGGTCCCTCAGTTTGGGAGCTATAGTCCCCAAGTGCTCAAAGCACTAAAGCTATTTCAAGAGATTAAAGCAAGAAAGTGCAATCCAAATGAATGAAAGGAAATGGGTACAAAAAGGAAAATCACCTGGAGTATGGAGCCCGCTCCCTTGAACTCCATATGACAGCAAGTCTAGGGTTCACAAAAGATATGCGTAGGCGGCCCCACCCTAGTCCTAGGAATCTAACCTTGAAGATCCCGATGGAAGAATGCCAGGCAAACGTCTACACCCCCTCGGAGGTCACTGAAGAGACACTGATCCATGGCCAACAACAAGAAAGAACGGGCCACCTGTACCATGTCGCCTGGGTTCTCCCACAGGCTGATTTTCCACCATCGGGCACTGATCTCCCCTATATGGAAGTGTGTATGGCCAGCCACAATGGTAATTCCTATCGAGTCTGCAAACTCCCTGATAGTAGGAATCCCGAGTAGGGTCATGGGCCTACCACCAAAGGGAATGCCTGTCAAGGCATAGAAGCATAGGGGCGTGATGGTGATCTCGCCAACAGGGAGATGAAAAGAATGAGTACTTGGCCACCACTTCTCCATCAGGGCCTCCACCAGTGTCGGGTTGAACTTCCAGGTCTCTACAAGGGCTAACCGACACAGGTATGTTGCATCGACTACCTCCTTCACTCCATGAGGAAGTATCCTGTGCCATGACCGAACCATGTTCGGATGGCCATACAGGGCCAAAGTAGGTGGTTCCCTCCCCTCATGCTAATGGAAATAAAGAACATATAAAAAAAAAAAAAAAAAAAAAAAAAAAAAAAAAAAAAAAAAAAAAAAAAAAAAAAAAAAAAAAAAAAAAAAAAAAAAAAAAAAAAAAAAAAAAAAAAAAAAA
>NW_024868149.1:72793-130185 GCF_013358625.1 Macadamia integrifolia
AAAAAAAAAAAGAAAAGAAAAACAAAACAAGAATAAAAGATGATCAAATATAATGAATGAAATGTAAAGACTTACCCAAGGACCCCATACGGAGTTGCAGATGTGGTTCTGGTTGTTGTGAAGAGTCTACACGGAGTACCAATCGGCCAAGCCCTCATCCCTATGGGAAGAACTACTGCAACTCTCCAGCTAGATCTCTCCACAAGTCTTGCTCTTTCTTCTTTCAACCATACTTTTAAAAATCACAAAAAGCCCTAAGAAATTTCCCAATCTGCAAGAAGCCCCAAAAAGTTCCCCAATTTGCACAAAAGGCCACAAGAATGTCAAATTCTCCAAATGACTCCTTCAAGAATAAGATGAAGATCTTCAAGAATAAGATGAAGAACTTCAAGAATAAGAGGAAGAACTTCAAGAAAAACCTGAAGGCTTCAGAAAACACCAACCCACCCACTTCACTCAGAAAAGTTAGAATGAGGAATGGACAAGGGGGACAATTTTATAGGAAAAATTCATTTTCCCAAAAAATAAAAATGGAGATTCCAATCCCAAGGTGTAAATCAAAGTTTCTTACTACCAAATACCAAATTCAAATTTATTTTAGTGGTAGTTGCAAAATTATGTCACATGGGAAGTAAAATCAAAAGGGAGGCAAAATTCAAATTCATGTGGTAGGTGAAAATTATTCACATGAAAAATGAAAAGTGAAAATCAAAAGGAAGATAAAATTCAAATTCATGTGGTAGATGGAAATTATCTCACATGAAAAAGAGGAAAGAAAAATTCAAATTTTTATTGGTCAAAATCCAAGATTAAAAAGTAAGATTCGAAATCAAAAGCAAAGAGCAAGATTCCAAATCAAAGAGACAAAAATCAAGAATCAAGGAAAAACCAAGAAGAGATACAATTGCATTTACTTGGCCCCAGGTGGCCTAATTTCTTTGACCCGGCCCCAAGTGGCCCAAATGCATTTACCCAGCCCCAGGTGGCCCAAATGCATTTACCCGGCCCTAGGTGGCCTCATATCATTTATCCGGCCCCAGGTGGCCCAATTTCATTGACCCAGCCTCAAGTGGCCCAATTGCATTTAGCCGCCCTAGGTGGCCTCATATCATTTCTCCAACCTCAGGTGGCCCAATTTTATTGACCGGCCCTAGGTGGCCCAATTGCATTGACTCGGCCTTAGGTGGCCCAATTGCATTTACTTGGCCCCAAGTGGCCAATTGCATTTACCCTGCCCCAGGTGGCCTCATATTATTTATCCAGCCTCAGGTGGCCCAATTTCTTTGACTCGGCCTCAGGTGACCTAATTGCATTTACCTGGCCCTAGGTGGCCTAATTGCATTTACCCGGCCCCAAGTGGCCCAATCCCTTTGAATCGGCTCCGAGTGATATGATCTCAGAAATCAAATTCCCTAAACTGGCACATGTGAATCCCATCTAAGGAAAATCCAAGAATCAAATGTTTTTCACTTATTGCAAGATTGGAAAAGCAGCAAATTCCTCTTTTGTAACCATCGGTCCCAGATAGTCTAGATTGGTTTGGAAGACCCAGCCTGGAGACCAAATTCCCTGAACTGGCACATGTGAAGCCCAGCTAAGGAGAAGTCAAAAATCAAAGTAGTAACATTTTTTATAGGATTGGAAGAGAAACGAATTCCTTTCTCACAATAGACAGCCCAGGGAAGTCCTAAAACTCTAAAAAAGTTGAGAGATATTATCTGTTGCATTTTTCAACTCCATCATAAATGAGTAAGATGATGGTAGTATATGCTCGAGTGAAAAAATGTGATCGTTCTTTTCTTTGCCCTTCGGCCTTTGGCACAGGTCTTGGCCAAAGAGGGGCATTCTGTAGACACCCAATTTTGTCACCCTCCTTCGGCTATGATGAAATGTGGATCTTGGACGCTACTTCTGGCTTCCGATCAATAGAGATGATGATGGAAACAATCCCCTACCTACCCAAATACCCTAAAAATTCATCCCCTACCTTCCCAGATAACCCATTAACATTCCCCTACCCGTAACCCTGGAAACCCTTGCACAGGAGAGAAGAAGGTCCAATTTTGACTTTCCATATACGAAGGAATCCGGTCAATATGACCACAAAGATGGATAGTGCTTGAAAAAACGATTCTGACAATATATGGTACGTCAAAATCAGACCATCAGATCTCCCGTGATTGTCACCAAAAATATCCATTATAGCGCTGACCAGCAGGCCAGCCCGCACGCGTGCCTGCCTGCCCACGGTTGTTGCCCATGGCTACTGCCAGTGGTTGCTGCCCATGGCTGTTGCCAGTGGCTGCAGCCCATGGTTGCTACCTAGCCCGCGCCCTTATAGGCCATGACCTGCGCCCTGACAGGCTATGAAGCATGCCCCCGCAGGCCCATGCCTGCGTCCCATCTGCCTATGACCCACTCCCCTGCAGGCCCATGCTCGAGCCCCCTCTGCCCATGACCTGTGACCCTGCAGGCCATGACTCATGCCCCTGTTGGCCATGACTCGCGCCCCCGTAAGCCATGACCTGTGCCCCCTCTGCCTATGCTGGCACCTTTGCTAGCTGCTGCCTAGGCTTGCCTCCCATGCCACGGTGCCATGCCATAGTGCCGCACACCCACACCACCCATGCCATGGTGCCATACCATAGTGCCGCATACCCACACCACCCACACCATCCAGGCCACTGCCCTCATGCCCTACGCCGCACACCCATGACATTGCCTGCATTGCCTACCCTCCTATACTGACCATGCCCCATGCACTTCAGCTCAATCTTGCGCATTGCCGACAGTGGCCGAGATTGGTTTTCTACTGGCCCCAATAGGTGAAGAGATTTCCTCTTCAACCACTTGGGACCAAAATCCAAATTTTTTGGTTAAGGATTCTCTCTCCCAAAAACTCCCTTTTACCCATTGGATAAAATCCTGTTTCACCCATTGTAGTCCAAGAACCCCTTTTACCCATTGGATAAAAGCCCTTCTCACCCATTTTTGTCCAAGAACCCTCTTTTGTCTGTTGGGTAAAAATTCCCCTTCCTTCCTATTGGTCTGAAAAACCTATAAATACCCCCTCCTTTGGATTTTACAGACAAAAATCCCACCTCACTCCATAGTAGTGAAGCTTTGCCGTCTCTCCTCCCTTGCCCCTCTTGATTTTCTTTGGGTCTTTGGAGCGATCTTCGTCAAGATCTGAAATCTTGTTTGGATCTTCTAAGTGTTCTTCTGGACTTTAAAGATCTTCAATCCAAGTTTTTGGTTCAATCCAGTTTTTGCCAAAAATACTATGTTCTTCAACCCCCTCCTTTGAGTGTTCTTGGTTTTTATCAGAAATAGAAACCCCCCCTTGAGGTTCTTGGAGTCTACGAAGAGATCTTTGTCAAGATCCAAAGTTCTGTTCTGATCTTCAAAGTGTTCTTCGGGGTTTTAGGGAACTTCAACCCATTTTTAGGTCAATCCGTTTCTTTCTAAAAATAGTAGTTCCTAGTGGAAGCCTTGTCCGAGTGCCCCTGGAATCATTTTAGAAATAGCAATTCCTAGTGGAAGCTCTATCTGAGTGCCCCTGGAATCTTTCCAGAAATAGCCATTCCCAGCGAAGGCTCTGTCTAAGTGCCACCTTAGTCTAGCCCTCCCATAGCTTTTCCCTAGCAGAAGCTCTACCTGAGTGCCACCTCATCCTAAGCCCAGAAATAGCCTTCCCTAGCTGAAGCTCTGTCCGAATCCAAATCTGAAAAATAGCCTTCCCTAGCTGAAGTTCTGTCCGAATCCAAATCTGAAAAATAGCCTTCCCTAGCCGAAGCTTTATCCAAATCCAAATCTGAAAGCAACCATTCCTAGTCAAAACCTTGACCAAATACCAACCATTCCTAGTCAAAACCTTGACCAAATACCATCACAATCAACATCTCTTAAGAAACGAAGTTGGAGGTCAAGACCATCTTCCCCTGAGCCAGGAGAAACACAAAAAATAGTCTGAGCTGGTACTAATAGGGGCCCACTGCTCTTGACTTAAAACAGGGGTTAAGTCCAAGTACAGTTTCTCAACCCAATTATCATCATGTAGACTTTATATAAACCTTGTCTTAGTGTATATAGTAGTTTAAATTCAGTCAATGTATATATCTGTGATAATTTAGCCTTGCATATGGAATAGTAATAATTGTAGAAAATGTTCGTTCTTAAGCATCTAGTATGTAGACCGATTGAACCGGGTAGATTGGGTGCCTAACACCTTCCCAATTTTACAACCTGACACTTACCCTAAATCTCTAGACCATACCAACTTTCGGGCCCTTTTCTCAGGAATCAGGCCCACCCCCGAGTCCTAGGCCCATAACCCTGGGTGGCAACTCCAAACCCCATTTGTATGATCCTGATCCCCGTATTGGACCATCATCAAACTCCCATCTCAAATGATAAATTTTACACTTTTGCGAAATAGGTCCCCACGTATCTCCGAGCGGCGATACGGTGGTGCGGGGCTCGTAGGGTAAGTACACATGACATGAACCCCCCTCAATCACACGAAAGAGACCCAAAGAGAGGAGAGAGGATAGAATCAATGTGCCCAAGTCCATTTTCAGCCACTACCCTTGCACTTGTCATGCCTGAACCCGTAGGGAGGTCAGTGCATGTCATGGAGAGTACTGTATGAGAAAATGGTAGCCACTTCCTGTACAGGGTGTGGGGTATTGTTCAACGGTGAGGATGTTCATAATTTTTCCTGCACCCTCGGAGAGGTCCGTGCACTTTATTAGATTCTGATATCGAATAATGATATTCTCGCATTACAGTTTTGCACACAATCACTCACGGTTTCACCACCCCGTGACCAGTTGCTTAACCTCATGTGTAGTCACGAGTAATGGGAAAGGAAGTCACCCCCTTGATCTTGTACGTCTGGGTATATCAAAAGGATCACATACCTTGCGTATATAGCTCCTGTTAGGGAAGCCTTGTCGGTCCTATTACATCCACTGCCTACTCGCATTATGTAGGAAATAGATGGAGAGAGCTAAGAATGCGACAAGCTGATCTGTAGAATTCGTTTGAGGCCTTGAAAAGGAATCTTCCTATGATACATTCTAGTCATAAAGAAATGCTCTCCTAAGTGAGTTTCGGATAAAAGGTGACCTTCCTCCTTAGAAATGAAATATGGATGATTTGGTATGCGCGACTCCGAGGTGATGCCATTTAAAGTCCCACAAAATGCCAAATTATCTAAAAGACCCGAGGAAACTAGGAGGAAGGCCACCTAGTGGGGGAAGGAAAGCATGACTTTATTGATGGAGAATGTCTTAATAGGAATATTTTGGTCAAGCCATTTGTGTAAATCTCTCACTTATGACATTGAGTGGACTAGGGGCATCGACCCCTACCCACACCCTATCATTAAGTGGATTAACTTTGGATGGATCATTGGTTGATGACTGAGTGGATGAATGAATAATGGGTTGGGAATACAAGAATCCTAAAATAAGTCACTTTTGGTTCAGGCACAACTCCACACCTTAAGTATTCCCCGCAGTCCATTTGGACACGTCAGGGTAATTGGTTGACTCACTTAAGTCCAGTATCACCTCCATCGTCTCTCTGAGAATGTCTACTGCCAAGTGATTACAACCCAGTTCACATGGATCCACACAACCTTGAATCACTCAAGCAAGCATGGTTAAGCTCAGATATTGCACATGCTCTGAAACCCTCTCAGGGTTGAACCAGCAAAAGCTACAGGAGAGTTGGATTAGAATGGACCTACGAGTCATTGGGGGACTTCATTCTGAGTTGGCTCAAGAGAACCAGAGCAAGTTAGACCAATCGATCAATGAGGAGTTTCACCGACCCATCTGAATGGTCAACGAGGAGCTTATTCCCAAGTTCCTTCACCTAGAGTAGTGATTGAAGATGAGGAAGAGGAGTTTGCAGTACATGTCTGAATGGAATCTTCTGAGATGGAGAGAGAAAGAAAACTCAGAGAGCAATTAGAAAATTTGGAAAATCTGTCCTGAATAGGAAAGAGTTCGGAAGGTTAAGTCGTGGAATCCGATGAGATGAGTTTCTTCTTCGGGGTAAGAATTCTGGAGAAATTCAAATGGCAGACTGACAAATTTGACGGGTCAGGGGACCCCAAGGCTCATCTTAAATTATTTCTTAGCATCACCAAATCATGGCAGCTTGTTGACACCTAGATGAGGCAAGTCTTCATGTTAACCCTATCAGGACCGGCACTAAGGTGGCTCACACAGTTGGAGTCATCCCAAACCCAGAATCGGACAATAGTGGTGAAAGCCTTTACCAAGTAGTATTCATACAACACCGAAGTAGATGTAAAGCGTTGGGAGATTGAGACATTGAGACAGCAGCCTAGAGAAGGATTCATCGCCTTCTTGATGAGGTTTAGGGATAAGGCCGCCAAGATGGCAGATCGGCCTTTAAAAGCAGAACAAGTAGAAATGTTGATTGAGAACTTGTCAAAGCCTTATTATGATGTCCACTATTGCCAACACCTACAAACTTTTGATACCTTGATAGCCACTGGTACACGTGTGGAAAATAGAATTCTAAGGGAAGCTTAGCATCAAGAATCCTCCCAATATGTAGGAAAGAATACCAGGGTTGAATGTAGAAAGGGTCCCAAAACCAATGTGGTAGGCGCGGTCCAACAGTCAGTCTCGCCTGTCACCTCTTCACAACCATTTGTGATACAAGCAGATGCCTCTGCTTAGAAGGCTTCTCGCCCAAGGAGACAACTCACTGATTTGGGACTGCCCCTGACAGTAGTGTATAAAAAGCTAAAGAAATAGGTATTACTAGGGACAGTGGTGCTAAGAGTAATCAGCAACCCTCCTCCAGCTTGGTATAGGGATCATGAATATTGTGCTTATCACACTTAGGAGGGGACAACACTGAAAGATGCTTGGGTCTGCAATGCACAACCCAGGATTTGGTAGACAATGGGACTATTGAAGTCAAGGTCAAGCAATCTCCTACTCTCAGATCATGGAACAATCAACATGCTAGCAATGATGGATGAATGGAAAAATTGGGATCCTCAATTCTTCGATCCAACCCATTTTATTAGAGATTCTAAGAAGTACCATGAGGAGAGGCATGTTGAGTGGAGAAAAAAGTTCCTGCTTGTGCAAAGATTGTCCCTTCCTTCAGAATTGGTGGGGCACATTAGTGGTCCCATTAAGGATGCTTGTCAAAAGGAGTGTGACTCTTTTCGAAGGGCCATTCACATGTATCAGTCAGATAAGCAGTTTTGTCATCCCATATTCTATGATCATGTGAACAACCTAGATGAAGAGGCAATAGAGAATGATCCCACTCAGTTGATCACACCTTGAGCTCAGAAGAATCACATGAATGCCCATGCTTACAGGAAAGCCATGATTCAAAGGGACAAGGCCATGAAGACTCCCAAAAGAGAAGATTCCTCAGAAGAAGAACTAGAAGATCAAATATCTGCTATCCCTCCTTCATCATCAACAAGGGGATCCACTGTACCATTCCTTCAACCTCCGCTATACTACCAACCTTTACCATACCATCAACATTTGTCATACCACCAACCTCCTCCATGTCACCAACCTTCACTATACCATCAAGGAGAGGGAACCTCCTCATCTTATCACGCCCTATCTTCATCACAATACCTTATCTCTAATATCACATTATCTTCATATCACCCCACCTTATATTCCTCATCACCCTCATACTAATCCCATTCCCAAGGTTCGGTGGATAATCCAAGAGAAGAATGGATAGGTAGATACAACTGGAAGGACATGCTTGCACTACCGGATTCTCCAAAAATAACCTCATCAACAAGTTCGGTGAATGTCTTAGGAGAAAATCAAGATGTTGATCCCACTTCTCTAATTCAGACAACCATACCTCAGGAGGATAACCCAGAGAATATTGAAGAAGTCATAGATCTCCTTAAAGTAGTAATGGCATTGGCCATAGGAGAACAAATCAAAGAGCACACCTCCCTAATCCACATCGGGAGTGATACAGAAGTTGATGAGCCCGGTTTAATCCGACTTCGAGCCAATGAAGTCAAGTATAGCCCTATGAAAATCTTTCAGTCCATATGCTCTGAATACTAAAAGTGTTTAGATGAAGGGGAGTTCGATGGTCGAGACGAATCTGATGAAGAACCAAGTGAGGGAGATATCAGTAAAGAAGAGGATAATGACAACGATGATGAGGACGAGAGTGAGGGTGGGGATGATGATAATGACTCTAATTCTCAAAGTGATGATGAGTACCAGGACTGGGATGACAGTGATTACCAGGGACCTTGGGACAATAATGAAGATGATGAATCTGGATATTATTCACTAAGAGATCCAGGAGGATACTCAGTATTCGCCATCAGGGAGATGACCCCATAATTGACCCTACCGATGCAATCCAATCAACACTTACAATCCAAATGAAAGAAGATGGGTCTACCTCAGAATCAAAAAGTGGTGAGAACTTCAGGGATCATGAAAATGTCTTTGAATGTCACGTGAATTCTATGGTGGATCTCGAAGAGCAATTGTGTGATATTTATGGGTGTCTAGACATCATAAAACTCCGAGTGGAAGAAATTGATCAAATGTTGGGCAAAGTAACCATCAGTGAGTGTTACTATGCCGAACAATTGGAAAACCTTAAAGAAATAGGGGGAGAGGATACCTTTGCAGAAGCAGTAGATGCAGGATTCCAATGCCTTTCTAATGCAGTCAAGAAATTGCAAGCCAAGGCTCTGGATATTTACGGAGGACCTCGACTTCCCACCCCAAGTAGGGAAGGAGAGTTCGAAGAAGAAGATGATCCTATGGTAGGGATAATTACCATAACAAACAGTAATGATGAATACTTCTATCCCACAGAGATCATTGTAAAGAAACCTTCCAGTGTAATGGAGACTTGAAGTGGAAGAAACTATAAGGGCAAGGCATTAGCCGTAGAACAATCAAGGGCCAATGAGACTGGAACAAGTGGCTTAAAGAACCAGAGAACCCAGTATTGGCTCAGCTTCAGAAGGCCCAAACCAATATCTCAATTTGGGGGCTATTGATGGCCTCCCCTTCACACTATAAAGCAGTCTTAAAGTCCCTCACTAATGTGCAAGTGCTGATCGAGATAAATCCAACACATCTCACACAAATAGTAGGTGCAACCTATGCAGTGTGATGTTTTCAAAATTTGAACTCCCCAAAGAAGCCAGGAACAATAGGGATTTTCACATCACAATAGAATGTATTGACAAAATCGTGTCTCAAGTCTTCATTGACAATAGGTCTGCTTTAAATGTTCTACCTTTGAGGTCAGCCAAGAGCATCGACATCAATATGGAAGAGATGAGGCCGTCAAGCCAGACAATACGGGCATATGATAATACCAAAAGAGAAGTCATTGGAATCCTCACCCTCATCGTGATAATTGGCTCGGTAAAGTTTGGCATTGATTTCCAAGTCATTGACATACCAGCGTCTTTCAACATGCTCCTAGGAAGACCTTGGCTGCATCATGCGAGGGCTGTAGCTTCTAGCCTCTATCAAAAGATGAAGTCCATTCATGAGGGGAAAGTGATTATAATATTTTGTGATACCAAAGTTGTCAACAGCTTAGCCAATGTTGAAAAGGGAGAAGAACAAGACCATGAAGTTCAACTTAGTGGATTTGAATTGGAAGTGACTTGTGCGGCCATTGCCAAGGAAGCACCAAAAGAAAAAATCCCTACTGACTATGAAGCTATTTGGAGCTGATCAGTGAGTCAAATGATGAAGAACATGCGATACTTTCCTAGAATGGGACTAGGGATAAGAAGATGCAAATCGCGTCTCAACCATTGATTTTCTCGGAGTGACCATCTCAAAAGGACAATATAACCTTCAACCTCATATTGCAACTTCGTTGCAGCTATTTCCAGATGGCCCTTTGACAAAAAATCAAATTCAACAATTTTTTGGAATAGTCAATTATATGACAGAATTTCTTCCTCAGCAGATCAAGCACACCTCTCTGCTTCACCAGCTTTTGCATAAAAGAGCTCCTCCTTGGTCTTCTGATCACACTACAATAGTTCAAGCTCTGAAAAAACTATGGTGTCTCAAGTCTACCTACTTTGGTGGTAAGCAAGGGAAGAAGCGGTCTAGGGTACACTCCTCCAACCCTCGGACCAAAAAGCAACAATGGCGGTAAGGGGTAGAAGATACTAAGAATGACCAAACAAATATCCGCTCTTACTACCCCACTCTCAATGGGTATTTTGTAAGGGAAGGAGAAGATTTTCCCTTTTGTTGTAATATTGAGAGATGGTTTGATGAAACCATTGCAAAGATGCAACCAGGATTCAAGGTGTTCTTTCAAGATGAGTTCAACTGGGTGACTCAAGAGGTAGAACAACAACAAGCCAAGGAAAGAATAAGGGATAGCTACATCACTGGGATAGCATAAATTGCATTAATTGAAGATGGGTTCACCTCTAATAACCCTATAACACTGATCCAGTTGAAGGAAGTACCCAGCCCCCAAATCCTCCTGAAGAGAGAATAGGAAAAGAAGAAACTCCTCTGGAGTTTATAACTTCCCACTGATCTGAAGAACCACATCTGTTCATTTCTGTGAGAACCAGGAGCTCAGGTGCTACATGAGCTCAAGCCCTGACCCCTTCGAGGAAGGAGTGTATATGCAAAGCAAAGAAATCACAAAGAATGATGGTCTGCATGCATTGTGCCCGAATCAACTACAACGGGAAGACCTGTGATGGTGGTCAGAGATGTGATCGAGGAGCAAGGATGGCCTCAATCAATAAGCTTGAAAGGTTGGACTTTATAGAAAGGGGATTGAGTAGTCTCCACCAATACTCACCCCTTAAGAAGTTTGGTTTTAGAGAATATGAAATAGATCAGCTTGTATCTGTAAAGAAGCAAGCACCTATCAAAGAGAACCATGTCAACACCATTGAAGAAATAGCAGCGACCTTCCTGGAAGAAGAAGAAGGCCCCCTGCCACATCTGCTCATCCATCAAGCCATTGACCCACTCCTAAACTGGACTAGCATTGGGGAGAACTTCAAGCTTACTCATGCTATTGAGTCAACCAAACTGAATATCGCTGACAAAAGCATCAAGTCAATCATCGAGTCAATAGTCGAGCCTGTTATGGAGTCTTCTATTTATGACTATAAGTCGGCCTTCCCTCTCAAGAAAAGTCCAGAATCCATGTATGTTGAGTCTATTACTCCTTTCATAAATGAAATTTCTGATTCCGAGTATTACTTGCCTCCTTTTTTTATGATAATCTTAATAAATATCAAGAGTTAATAAAACAATGTAAAATGAAGAAAGCCCAACCCATCCGTGAGGATACCCAGGTTATTAATGTAGGAACCGACCAATGCCTTCGAGAGGTAAAAATTAGTACCACCTCAGATGATGCAGAAGTAGAATAGATGATTAGTCTTTTGAAGGAGTTTGTCAAAGTCTTTGCTTGGTCTTATGAGGATATGCCTAGTATAGACCCCAACATCGTGCAACATCAATTGCCAACTTATCTTGAGGCAAAGCTAGTCAAACAAAAGCTTAGAAGAATGCACCCAAAATAGAGTGAAAAGATCAGAGAAGAAATTGTGAAATAGTGGAATGCAGGGTTTCTTCAAGTGGTGAAGAACCCCCAATGGTTGGCTAACATAGTACCAGTGCCAAAGAAAGATGGTAAGGTACGAATGTACATAGACTTCCGAGATCTTAATAAGGTAAGCCCTAGAGATGACTTCCCATTACCTCACATTGATGTATTGGTGGATAACACAACGAGGCATATTTTGCTATCATTTATGGATGGATTCTCAGGATACAATCAAGTGAGCATGCACCCAGAGATCATGAAAATACAGTCTTCACCACTCCATGGGGAACCTATTGTTATAAGGTGATGCCTTTTGGACTAGGCAACTTATGGGGCAACTTATCAAAGAGCAACTACGGCCATATTACATGACATAATGAATAAAGATGCAGAAGTCTATATGGATGATATGATAGTGAAGTCAAGGGATCGGCAGGGGCATATTCCTGCACTAAGATGATTCTTTGATAGAATTAAGAAATATCAACTAAAGTTGAATCCTCAGAAATGTGTATTCGGGGCAACGATAGAAAAATTGTTGGGATTCTTGGTAAGTGAAAGGGGCATCGATGTGATACCCTACTTTTAAAAACCTAGTTTACTTATGCGGTTGACCCGGTTTAACCATTCAAGACCCGAATGAGAGAGGGTTAAGGCGGGTTCCCTATGGACCATGATGGCAAGGGTGACTTTGAACACAGGTTGGCCAGACAAGTCCGAGTCAGTGCTAAAGGAGACGGGTGTACCCAAGCCGTGTACATGCACGTATCATAAGGCCATGTACGGGTAGTGCTGGTATGTAGCCATATCCTAAAGTGTATACATATTATATATCTTGTGCCAAGAGTGAGATACATGCCGAGAGTCGAATTCCATCGAAATTTCCATTGTTTGGCTAAGTTTTGACAAACAGGTGGGCGGTCACAGGCGGGAAAACCCGCCCACCTGTGTGACCCACCCATGTGGCTACTAGATATTCTCTAGTATAAATAGTACTTATTGTGTCTTTTCCTTTTTCTCATTTAATGCATTAAAGAGTTGGTGAGAATAGTAAAGAAGAGAGAGAAAAGAAAGGAAAAAAAGAGAACGAAGAAGAAGAAAGGGAAAGAAAAGGAGGAAGAAATGATTTTAAGCGACGCCGAGGTTTGATCTTCTCATTCCGGCACCGAAAAAGTGATCCCCAACACGAGACCTACGATTTGAAGTGAGCAAAAGCTATACTTCTTAAACTTTCACCAAACCTGTAGGTATCATGGACCTCCGCCGGGTCGCGATATGGCACGTAGCGCGTGTACACACGCTTGAGTTTGACCCTAATAAGATAGTATCCTCTGGTTATCAGATGCCAAGGGGGGGATACACATTATGGGTAAAAGGGAGTCGCCACCTAGAAAAGGTCTAGGACCCATAAATGTCTCCCCCAATCAAGGGAGAGAGACTAATGACTCTGATGGATAAGGCTGGTTTGCACCAAGATTCTGGACAAGTGTCAAGTGACAGACTGGGAAGGTGTTAAGCACCCAGTCTGTCCGGCCCTAAGGCCGGTCTCTTTTTGTTTGACCAAAGTTTATTTGTACCGTACTAACTAGTCCCACTGAAAACCCTAAACTAGGTATCTAAGCATGACATGAGAAAACCCTAAGCCAAGTGTCTAAATTATGCTAGCTAGGCTATGATGCAAATAATGCAAACCACTAGAGGGAAAAAGATTGGAAATTACACAAGTTTAATAAATTGAATTGAATGAAGAAATCAAATGCAGTGATTTAAAAAGCTGAATTAACAAACCACAATTAAATAAACAACAGTTGAAATGACTAATTACGTTAACTACATTACTTTAATCAATCTAGATTAGTACTACATTAATGCGAGTGAGGGTTGGAGTGCAAAAGATAGGAGATAGTAGGAAAACCTAAATCCCCAATACGCACCTAATGCTACAAGCCGGTTTGAGGGGGGGCAGCCATGCCCTTGCTAACATGCACCCTAGACTACGTCCCATACTTTATTAAAAGGGAAATAAAAGAAAATCCTTTGATTTTAAAGTTTAAAATTAGGGGAATCCCAACCCCAAATTTTAGGGCCGGATACATTACAGACCTGAAATCAAACCAAAATGGATAAAATAAAAAAAAAGAACAAAAGGAGGGGGAGAAGAGGAGAGGATGAAGGAGAAGATGAAGAAGGAGGTGAATAAGTAGTTGCAGGTCTATGGATTCGACAGTAGGGAACAGAAGAGAAGGAGAAGATGAGAAGAAGAAGAAGAAGAAGAAGAAGAAGAAGAAGAAGAAGAGAAAGGAGGTTTGGTGGGACTAGTTAGCAGTTGCAACAGCAAGGAAACAGAAGAGAAAAAGAAGAATGAGAGAAGGAGAAGAATAAGTAGTTGCAGGTCTATGGATTCAGCAGCAAGGAATAGAAGATATGGAGAAGATGAGAAGAAGAAGAAGAAGAAGAAGAAGAAGAAGAAGAAGAGAAAGGACATTCGTTGGGACTGGTTAGTAGTTGCAGCAGCAAGGAAACAGAAGAGAAAAAGAAGAATGAGAGAAGGAGAAGATGAGGAGGGAGGTGGCTGATTTTCTATTACAGGGAAAAAGAAGAAAGAAATGAAGAAGAGCTGGGAGAAGAGATAAAGAAAAGGGAGAAAGGATTAGGGTTCTTGGATCCTAACCCAAGGGCCTAGATCTAAAGGATAAAACAATTAACAATTAAGTAGAATCATAAAGCCAAATGTAAATTCAAAATCAATTTAAATTAAAGCAAACAAAAAAAAATAATTAAGTCTAAATGAACCTAATTACATCTAATTGAACCGGATAAAACTAAAATGAATATAATTAAACCAATTAAACAAAAATCATATTTAATTATACCAAAAGACCTAAATAAACCAAATTAAATTAAGATGAATCTAATAAACCATATTAAACCAAATTGAAACTAATTAAATCTAATTAATCTAAATGAACCAATTAAACCTAAATACACCTAATTGAATCGGGTTACAACTAATTAAACCTAATTAATCTTAATTAATCTAAATGAACAATTAAACCTAATTAATCTAAATGAACCAATTAAACCTAATTAATCTAAATGAACCAATTATTAATAAATTAGAACCTAATCTATAAAATTAGATAAATTAGTTCTAAATTGGAATTAGGAGAAGATAAATACCTTAAACCCGGCTTTAATCAAGAAACAAGGGGAGATAACCCTTGTGCTTTAAGCCCAAATCGAATCAAACCGGACTAGATCTCCCGGCTCAAGGAAGGATTAATGTGTTAAACTTTTAGACTTGGAGAATATTTGATTTTAGAGGGAAGAAGTTAGCCAAAACCTTGATGGGGCCATCCTCTCTCCCAAATTCTCAATTTTTTCTCCTCCCCTTTTGGAAGAGAGGAAGGGCTATACTTATAGCCTTGGGACTTGCGACAATTCTCTCTTATTTTTTATGTGGGACTAAAAAACTAGAGAGAATTATCCAAAAAGGCTTGCTTTTAGACAAAGGGGTTTGGGCGCCATGTGGCACTCCTTGGTTGATCAGAATGGAATCTGATACCGAACTTTGGAGTCAACTTTCGGGGGTCATATCTTTCAAACCGTCAGCCAGAATTCGACATGTAATATATCGTTAGAAAGCTCAGTCCGAGCACTATACAATGATGTGAGACACGATTGTGGTCTTGACCAAATACCTTTACAAAAATATGCATAAAGTAGGGGATCATATAATGAAAGAGAGAATCGGGCATCGATTCACATAGTTCTCACATCAAAGTGTAATGTCCGACCTGAGAGGACAAACAACAATAATCCACAACATCAAATACTAATTTTTGAAAACATTTTCTCTTGAAAGTTTATTGGAAAAAATGGTCATTTTCTACTTTAAGCTTGAAAACTCTCCAAGTCTAAAATGTCTAACGTATAATTCTTCATATTGTCATCATTGCCGGAGGGTGACAAAATTCGATGTCTACAAAACCCCAAGTGAAACCCTTGATTTGGGTAGAGTTCCTTGAGATCTTGTAAATCCCACTTGAGATGATGAATCTAAGGTTTAATAGATGGTATATGTGTTGATTTTGAAGGTTTAAAGAAGTGTTTACAAGATTTGAGAAGCATTGGTGATTTCTTGAATTAAGAGGTGATTTTGGGGTTTTGGAAGAGTTCTTGAGAAAAGAAGGTAAGATTGCTTTTCAATCCCTAAATCAAACTTAGATCTAGGTTAGAATCATCTTATAAGACCTTAGATGTGTGGAAAATGTGATTGGAACAGCCCCATTTGGTTTTTCCAAGGTTGTGGAACGTTTCAAAGAAGAAAACAAATTTCCGCCCCACAGGTGGGCGAAGACTGACGGGTGAAGCCGCCCGCCTGAGGGCGCCTGCCTATTAGGGCAGCACCTCAATTCCCACAGGCGGGCGAGGACCGGCGGGCGAACACACCTGCCTAAGGGGGCCCACCGATTGAACCGGCTATCTATTCGGCCCTCCTGTGAAGACCGGTGGGCGAAGACAGGTAGGTTGTCTGGTCCACTTGTTGGCCCACCAGTTGGATTTTTGAGCCCGAATGGGCCCAAAATGGGCGTGCAACATTCTTTTATAATTTTAAACATGATTTAAACATAAAAAATTGTTAGTTTTGACCCCAAAGTGGTGAAATGCTAACCTCATTCACTTATGATAGGTTCCACTAGAATTTACATTTCTCATGCCGGATCTCACCCGTACTGAATGTGAGCTTTTGTACCCAACAGGTAAGTGGGGAGAGGACATTTGAATTTATTTTAAGGCTTGTTTTTGCATCATTAAATTGTATCTAGACTAGCCATGTCATCATGCAAATTATGTGTAGATTAGGCATCCTCGTATGCCATTCGCATGCATTGC
Organism: Macadamia integrifolia; assembly: GCF_013358625.1. Classification (NCBI taxonomy): domain Eukaryota; kingdom Viridiplantae; phylum Streptophyta; class Magnoliopsida; order Proteales; family Proteaceae; genus Macadamia; species Macadamia integrifolia. The sequence goes on from NW_024868149.1 coordinate 89,318, forward strand.
TTATGCATTCTAAACAAATGATTTATGATATGTGTGTTGTGCTTTACATTCTCGATGCTAAATGATTGATGTGCTTATGTGATGAATGGTTGGATTACTGTGCATGATGCATTATTAGACTAGACGTCATAGTCGGCTTGGAAACGAGTGCATTAGTGGCCCGTGGTATGGGACGCGGTGATACTATGTAATCATACTTTGTCATGTAGGAGCATGCGGTTTAGGATTTTCATTCCCTGTGCTACGACCCTTCCCAACAGGGGTTGAGGTGTTGGGTTATCACTTGGGGGGAAGCAGTGGTCGCGGTTGTCGGGTCACTGTGGTGGTTAGAGATACGCCCGGCTAGTCATTAGGACAGTCGACAACCTCAAAGATATATTCAAGAGGGCCAATTATACTGCTTTTAAATTGTTGGGGTCAACACCTTTACTTTTCTGTCATTTACTTTTATGTTGAGAGCCGATAGTTGGCATGCTTTACTTTTTTGAGTACTCACGGTGGGCCTTCTCCGACAACCCTATGGGCGTATAGCGGGATGGAGTTCACGGCTTGTACCCGGGGCATACGCGCACTGTGATTGTAAGTAGCACATAACCTAAGACTTTGTAATGTTGTTTAGGTGGATATGATTTAAAATGAATTGCATAGCATATAGTGCATATGGATGTAGCTGTTTGTGTGGTCTTTCTTTTCACTTACTGAGCTAGTGAGCTCATCCCACGTGCACACCTCTTTTAGATGATTTTACAGGTCACCCGCCTGACGATCAGGAGTTGGGCCCCACTGTTGAGTTTCTCGTTAAGGATTGGTGGGTCCCTGAGGAGTATGAGCACGGTGCTGATTGTATGTGCGAGGGTTGTGCTATGGGACCGCAGTAATGACACCATACAGGATTTTGCTTTTTTATTCTTTTGATGACCTCCCCTTTTGTGTACTTGATACATGAATTGTTATTCTTTTTGTGTAAATATCATGCCTACGGGCCCACATGTACTTAGCTATATACTACAATTTGGGTATCAAGTATATTGGGGATATTTACAGGTAATTTAAATCTTCCACTGAACTTTTGAATACTTATCTTAGATGTGGGTGTGCTGTGGTGGGGTACTATATCAGATGATCCTGGCAGGTTTGGGTTAACCGGAGCTAACCCGGTCACCAATTCGATTTTGTGTGAATGGGGTGTGGCAATAGAAGTCGACCCTATCAAGATCAGAGCAATCCAAAAAATGCCCACGCCTTATACTGAGAAGCAGATACGAGGATTTCTGGGTCACATCCAGTATATCAACAGGTCAATAGCACAACTGACTATGATCTGTGAACTAATTTTCAAACTGTTGAAGAAGGATTAACCCATGGAATGGAATGACCAATGCTAACAAGTTTTTGATAAGATCAAAGGATACCTCATGAGCACACCAGTATTGACACCACCAGTGGAAGGAGAACCACTTCTGTTGTACTTATCAGTGGAAGAATATTTTATGGGCTCATTGCTAGCACAAAAGGAGACAAAAAGGGGCAGAACATGCCATATACTACCACAGTAAGAAGTTCTTGGAGTATGAGACACGATACTTAGCTTTGGAAAGAACGTGTACTGCACTAATTTGGGCTACGAAAAGGCTACGACACTACATGGTAGCTTATCTTGTACGTCTGATCTCAAGGATGGATCCAATCAAGTACCTCTTTGAGAAACCAGCTCTAATAGGAAGGATGGCTCAGTGGTTACTATTATTATCAGATTTTGATAGGTGCTAAAAATCTATCAAGGGGCAAGCTATAGCCAATCATTTGGCTGCCCGCCCCACGGAAGATGGAAGAGCTCTGGATGATCACTTCCCAGATGAAGAGATCATAGCAATAGAAGAGGAAGACACAACTAATGAATGAAAGTTTTTCTTTTATGGGGCAGCCAATAAAAATTAGTGTGGTGCGGAAATATTGCTCATCACTCTAGATGGCCTTTACTTGCCTTCGTCATTCCGCCTTGATTACCCCTGCACCAACAATATTGTTGAGTATGAAGCTTGTGCATTGGGACTGAAAACAACCTTGACTATTGGGGTGAAAAGGATCAAGGTGTATGGAGATTCATCCATTGTCATTTGTTAGATGCAAAGAAAGTGGAAGACTAGAGATGAGAAGCTGAAGCCATATCAAGAACATCTAGAAGAAGTGATTGGACACTTTGAAAAGATCTCATTTGAATACTTCCAAGGAGAGAACAACCGGTTTCTGGATTCCTTTCCAACCTTGGCTTCCATAGAAGAATGCAACCCTATGGCTAGAGTTTGACCATTCTTAGTGGAACAAAGAAGCAAATCCATTTATCAAAATTCGGTGAACTCTCTCACTATAGATGGTCGGTCTTGGTTCGCTCACATTGTGAACTTTATCAAGGAAAGGTAGTACCCAGTTGAAGCCATAGAAAGAGAAAAGAAATTTCTAAGAAGATATGCCACCCGGTTTATTCTTCAAGGGGACTTGTTGTTCAAGAGGTCCTATGACGAAATACAATTGCTATGCATGGATGAAGAGCAAGTTGCGACAATCATGGTGGAAATTCATCAAGGCCTTTGTGGACCCCATATGAATGCCAAAATGCTAGCGAAGAAGATTCTCAGGCTGGGATACTATTGGAACATAATGAAAGCAAACTATGTGAGATTTGTCAAGAGATGCCACAAATGTCAGAGATTTGCCAATATCATACACATCCTGCCAACAGAATTACACTCACTCAGTTCTCCTTGGTCGTTCTCTACTTGGGGCATTGATATTATTGGGAAGGTCAACCCCAAAGCATCCAATGGTAACAAATTCATCTTAGTACCCATTAATCATTTCAGCAAGTGGGTAGAAGCTTAGTCATATATAGTTCTCACATCTGCTACGGTGGCAAGGTTCATCCAAGAAAACATCATTTGTTGATATAGAGTGCCTCAAGAGCTGATACCGGATCAGGGATCTCATTTTTGGGGTAAAACTGACAAAATTTATACAAGTTTTGGTATCAAAAGACACTGCTCTACCACTTATAGGCCACAGACTAATGGGGCAGTAGAAGCAACTAACAAGAACATCAAGGTGATCCTACAGAAAATGGTCGAAACATACAAGGATTGGGCAAATAAGTTACCACTTGCTTTATGGGCATAGCGGACTTCTGTATGATCCTTGACAGGGGCAACTCCTTTTTCTTTGATATATGGGGTTGAGGAGGTTCTACCCATAGAAATCCTAGTACCAACCCTAAGGGTGCTTCTTGATAGTCAGTTACCTGATGGAGAATGGGTGAAGGCTAGACACGACGAGCTCAACTTTCTTGATGAAAGGCGTATAAAGGCCATGGATAACCTAAAGAAATATCAATTGAGACTGGCAAGGGCTTCAACAAGAATGTGAAGCCCCATCACATAGAAGAGGGTGAACTTGTTCTTCGAGAACAAAGAGCCACAATTTATGACCCAAGAGAAAAATTCAAGCCCAGATGGAGTGGCCCATTCACTATCAAAGAGATTCTACCAGGCAATGCTGTAAAACTCATAGACCACAACAATGAAGAAATACCCGGATTGGTCAATATGGATCAACTCAAAAAATATTATATATGATAGGATGAATAGCCCGAACTATGCTAGACTTGATTCCTCTTAAGGGATACGTAGGCAACTTAACATGAGCAAGTGCGGTCTCAACAATCTCAAGGTAATAAATTGGCTCTTAGATTAATAATCAAGGTATCCGAAAGGATCATCATAGTTTGTGTCCCCCAAGAATCGCCATTTGGCATACAAGACCATTAGGTATTTATCATTCACCTATGGTCCTCTAAATTCTTATCCAGAATTCCATCCTCTAAAAGTCGCCACCCAGCACCAGTGTATCAAGGCCAGTTCATTTTTCACCCTTGATTAGTAAAAAAAAAAAAAAGAGTTTGATGCTACAAAGGTAAGGGTTTGATTGTGTCAACAGCTAAAGAGTGATACTTTAGCAAATCATCATATCTCTTCTTTGCTTATGATGATTTCAGAAAAAGTCATGGACTTTTTGATGAGACATTGAGGAAATGGATCGTGGACATAAACATGATGGCAACAGGACTGCTGGAATCTATGACTATGTCAATGCTCAGCCGGATTGGGTACATAGAGCAACATCACAATCTGCTCCGACAAGTGCCTTAGCATTGAGATGCCAATCTTCATGTATTTCGGTTTGGGTTGGTTGAGACTTGTCCAACTCTCAAAGAATTCTGAATCTATATGCTATCTCCACCTAAGGGAAACTTGATTCAACCATCTTTAAAGAAAGACCACTCAAAGGAGATTCAGGACTTTTTCGGATGGAAAAAGGTGGAAATGAAGCAGTTCATCAGATATAGGAAGATTGGCATTCTAAAGGTGGCTAGGATATTCATTCGGTACCTACCATTAGGGTAATTCATCAGCAAAGATCATAGGATGCTTATCTACTGTGCATGATAGCTTGCTATGTTCTTCGAACTCCTTGACATGGTGCACCACTTGTTCTAATAGAGGTGGTAAAGCAATTGAAGAAAGGAGGAGATATCATTCCTACAATCCTTGCAGAGGCATTCAAAGGACTTGATGACATAAGCCATAGATGTAGATTTAGAATTGATCATTATCATGGAAGTCCCACTATTTTCCAACTTTGGCTACTTGAGAAATTGAAGCTGATCAGGCCGTTAAATGAATATCGACTCAGAGCTCTTTGCTACCAAGAAAGGAGGGAAGTCCCAGAATTCAAGTTCATTGTTGATTGGAAAGTATACCTACAAGGACGAACTACAAAGAATATTGTATGGATATGCCTGGGGAAACCACAAGAGGTTTTCTAATGAAGACCCCTGGATGCAACTACGTCAGGTTGATGGGATTGACTCACACGTCCTTTTACTTGCCTACGTACATCAGCCGATAATATGGACTAAAAGCAGAAGACCCGAAGGAGTTGGTGAACTTTTATCCATCCCAAGAATTGTCTCCCCACATTGTTACCTACCTATCTTGTTTATGGTAGGAAAGTTATTTTCATGTATTTCACCTGGTAGCAAAATGAAGAGATATTTGGACTTTTGTGTTATCCCGATTATTCTAATGAACATTTAAGTTGTGAAATTGATTATGCCATTCCTAAAAAAAAAAAAAAATTCAAAACCATAAACAAAGGAAGATTTTCTTTATGCCCAAAGATAGGTTTCCATTCATAAAATGCTAAGTCTAACAAAAGAAAAAATAATAATAATAACAAACAACATGGGGAGAGAAGATATGTATATGTTTGTGTTTACAAGAACTGCAGGAAAAAATCCCTAGGAGTCAAAATCCTCATCTAAACCATACTTGGTGTCATCCTCATGGAAGGTCGAAGAGCTAGTAGGTGCTAATCCCGAACTCGCTAATCTCTGTGTGAGATCCTCAATCTGCATCTGCTGTCGAGCATTCTCTTGTTGATAATAGCTAACCTGTCTCCTTAAGACGTTCTCCCCTTCCTGGGAAACATAGGGAATGATTAAGAAAATAAGTGATAAAGAAGAAATACAAGGCTAAGAAAAGGATGATATCTTGTCAAGCACCACCTCACATAAACTCTGGTGAATTCTCCTGATCTCAGTATAGACCTCCGGAGACACCTGAGAAAGAGCATGTCAGTCAAAAGAAGTCAAGGACCAATCAAATGAGAGGTGTTTGGATATTCACATAGTCATACAGAATGGGTAGTCTGAGAGAAGCATCTCGGTCTAGTCCACGCTCTAAGAGCTGAGGGATACCAGGATGGGTTGCATTGGGATAGGACCAGCCCGGGAAACCACAGAAAGGAATGGTAGCCATCCTGAGGGATCCACTCACAATAGTAGAAGACCCAGCTTGGTATGAGGCAGCAACACCTACTTGTGACTGAGTGGGAGGGGAGTCCACATGTCATGTCCTCCACTAAAAGAACATCAATCAAAAAAGTGAGAGAAGGATTTGAAATATGAAAAGGATGCTCAAGAGGGGAAACATACCAGTGGCCCTCTAGGACCGAAAGGAGCGCATACCATTTCCTCCACAAGGAAGGACCTATAATCCTTGCCCTGATCTAAGAAGGAGTCATCCCATACTCCTTCAGCCAATCCCTCAACCTGACTCGCAGGGATACACTCCGGATGATGCATAGTAGATGGAGGAAGACAAGGAGGGGAGCATCTGGCAGGATCGGACCACTAGGGTGTGACACGCTCTCCTAAATACCAAGCATGATCCTAGTTACCCCTAAACACAACACGGTTCTCTGTTAAGTACCTGGCTCGAGCAACTTCATCAGAGTTAGGAAATCTAAGGTGCTGAAATGGTCTCCAATTAACCTGCAAATTCAAAAAGAAGTAAGTGCAGCACATGACAAAAGGAAATTTAATGACAAGTATGGCTTACCTCTGTAAGACCGTTCAGGAAAGAACGAGCAGTGGTCCCTAGAGGATGATGTCGAACCTGAGTACTTGACTATTTCCCCATCTCGTGGCTATAGGGAAAGGCGATGCTCAAGGATCCTTCAGTATAGGAGCCATAATCTCCAAATGCTCGTAACACTAGGGCTGATTTGAAAAATCAAATTAAGGAAGTGCAACCAAATGAAAGGAAGTGGATATAAGGATGAAAGACTACCTGGAGGATGTAGCCCACTCCTTTAAGGCCCCGATCTCCATATGATAGCAAGTCCAAGGTCCGCAGAAGTTATGCATAGGCGGCCCCACCCCAATCCTAGGTGTCCACCTCCCGAAGGTACCGAAAGAAGGTCACTATGCTAATGTCCACCCCACCTCGGAGGTCGCTAAAGAGGCACTGACCCACAGTAAATTGAAAGAAAGAATGGGTCACCTGTGCAAAGTTACCAGTCACCTGCAGGTCTATCCTCCACCAACGGGCGCTTATCTCGCCTAAACGGATATTTGTCTGGTTGTCCTGAATATCAATGCCTGTCAAACTCGTGAACTCTTGTGTTGTTAGTCTCAAGAAAGGATAGGGGTCTCCCTCCAAATGGTATGCTCGACAGAGCATAGAAGAACAGGGGCATAATGGTAATCTCACCAGTAAGGAGATGGAGATGGAAGGAATGAGTGCTCGGCCACCACCACTCCATCAAGGCCCCTACCAATGCTAGGTTGAACTTCCTAGTCTCTAACGAGGTCAATCGACTCAGGTAAGATGAATTGACCAACTCCTTCACCCCACGAGGGAGCACTTTATACTAGTCCCAAGCTGTGTTTGGATGACCATATCTAGCCAAAGCCGGTGGTACTCCCTCATTGTGCCTCTAAAATAAAACTCATTGTGCCTCTAAAATAATAATAATAATAATGATAATAATGATAATAAAATATATCTATAACAATAATGAATGAATAAAGATGAATAAAATGCAAGGACTTATCCATGTGCCCCACACTGAGTTGCATATGTGGTCGTAAGTCCTATGGAGCGTCCTTCTGGTGTACCAGTTCGTAGGACTATCATCCCCCTGGGAAGAAGTACTACAACTCTCTATGCCATCTAGCCGGATTCCTTCCTGAGTTATTCTCTTTCTTTTTTCGGCCATATTTTCCAAAATTACAAGGAACCCTAAGAAGTTTCACAATTTACAAAAAGGCCCCGAAAAGACTTCAAATTCTCCAAATGGCCCTCTCCTCAAGAACTATGAAGATCTTCAAGGGGAAGATGAAGAACTTCAAGGAAAAATTGAAGATCTTCGAAAAAAATTGAAGAAACACCAAAAAATGCAAAAAGCTTTGAATCTTCATGTAGATTCAAAAACCCAAGCTCACTCGCTCACAAATCATTCCCAACTCAGAAATATCAGAATAGGGAATGAACAGCAGGGGGGACCATTTTATGGTTAAAGAATTCTTTTTTCTCAAAAAAGAAAAAATTGAGATTCCAATTCCAAGGTGTAACTCAAAGATTCTTACCACAAAATACAAATTTCAAAGCAAATTCAGTTGGTAGATAGAAATTACATCACATGAAATTGCAAGGTGGAAATCAAATTCAAGTGGTAGATAAAAATTACATCACATGCATGTAAAAGATGAAATTCAAATTCAAAAAAGAAAATAAACTGCAAAGCAAATACATGTGAAAGGAAAAAATCCAAATAAAAGGTCCAAATTCAAGATTCCAATCCAAGGGTTCAAATTCAAGAATCCTGATCAAAGGACAAAAGCCAAAAATCGAGGAAAGAAGAATCTCATTAAACTGGCCCCAGGTGGCCCGATCTCATTGAACTGGCCCCAGGTGGTCCCATCTCATTGAATCGGCCCCAAGTGGCCCAACTTTTTTGAATTGGCTCCGAGTGGCCCGATCTCATTGACAAAATTCCCTAAGCTGGCACATGGAAGCCTGGCCAAGGAAAATTCAAGAATCAAATATTTTTTTCTTTTGCAAGACTGAAAGAGCAGTGAATTTCTTTCTTGTAATAGACAGTCCCAGATAGCCCAGATTGGTTCGAAAGACCCAGTATGGAAACCAAATTCCCTAAGCTGGCACATGGAAGCCCGACTAAGGAAAATTCAAGAATCAAATATTTTTTTCTTTTACAAGATTGGAAGAGAAACGAATTTCTTTCTTGTAATCGACGGTCCTAGATAGCCCAGATTGGTTCAAAAGACCTAACCTAGAGACCCAATTCCCTAGATTGGCACATGGAAGCCCAACCTAGGAAAAGTCAAAGATCAAGTACTAACTTCTTTTGCAGGATTGGAAGAGCAGCGAATTTCTTTCCTACAATTGACAACCAGGTAAGTCCTAAACTTTAAAGTAGTTAAGAGATATTACCTGTTGCATTTTCAACTTTGTCATTAATGAGCAAGATGACAATAGTACATGGTCCAGGTGACAAAATGTGGTCGTTCTTTTCTTTACCCTTCGGCTGTTGGCACAGGCCTTGGCCAAAGAGGGGCATTCTGTAGACACCCAATTTTGTCACCCTCCTCCGGCTATGATGAATTACAGAACTCAGACATAACTTCTTACTTCTGATTGATAGAGATGATAATTGATTGAGGTAATCCAACCCAGAAACATTCCATGCTCACCCAAAATCCCAAAAACCCCGTGCGAAAGAAAAGAAGGGTCTAATTATGATGTTTCATATACAAAGTAATTCGGTCCTAGGTGATCGTACGGATGCATAGTACCCAGAATTACAATTCCAATGATATATGGTACGTTAAAATCAGACTGTCGGATCTCCCGCAATCACCTCTTGAAAATTACATCTTGAAACACCTAGTCGCACGCACCCCACCTGCACCACGCACCCATGGCTTGCCTCACACTCACCCCGCCTACCCCGCATGCCCATGGCCTACCTCGTACGCACCCTACCTACCCACATGCCCATGGCCTACCTCGCATGCACCCCACTTGCCCTGGGCCCCCCTGCCATCACCGCGAGCCCTTGCCAGCCTCTCACGCCCCTGCTAGGGCCCTGCACCCTTGCCCGCCTCTTGCAACCCTGCCAATGCCTCATGCCCTTGCCAGTCTCTCCTGCCTCTGCTAGCACCCCGCGCCCTTGCTAGCCTCTCGTGCCCCTGCCAGCGCCCCGCATCCCTACCAGTGCCACATGCCCCCCCAGGACCCCGCGCGTGTCTTGCCTGCCCCGTACGCCCCTACTTGCCCCGTACACCCATGCATGCCTCGTGCACCCCCGCCCAGCCTCGTGTGCCACCATCAATGGCAGGAATATGTGTTCCAATGACCAAATTGGTGAAGAGATTTTTTCTTCACCCGTTTACGCACTCTACACTTTCTCGCTAGTGTACCCTACACTGCAACCTCCCATTGGCCCAAAAAGGTATATTTTCACCTTATTGGCCCAAAAAAATTACTTTTTCCCCATTAGCCAAAGAAATTTACCCTTCATCCCATTGGTCCAAAAATTCATGTTTTCACCCCATTAGTTTAGAAAAATCACTTCTTAACCCCATTGGCCAAGGAAATTCCTCTTTCCTCCCCATTGGTTCCAAAACCTATAAATACCCCCTCCCTTTGGTTTTTCACACTCAAGCCTCCTAGGAGCATCCATAGTAGAGAAGCTCTACCCTCTCTCCTCCTCTTCCCCTCTTGAGGTTTTTCAAGTCTTCGGAGAGATCTTCATAAGATCCGAAGTGTTCTTCGGGCCTTCAAAATTCTTCAATCCTTTGCCTTCTTTGAGTAAGATTTTTGTGTATGAAAAGTTTTCCCTTAGTCTCCCACCCCCTCTTGAGGTTTTTTAAGTCTTCAGAGAGATCTTCATAAGATTCGAAGTGTTCTTTGGGCCTTTAAAGTTCCTAAATCCTAGAATTAGCCTATCCCAGCGGAAGCTTTGCCGGAGTGCCAATTCAGCCTGGCCCTCCCATAGCCTATCCCCAGCGGAAGCTCTGCCGGAGTGCCAACTCAGCCTAGCCCTCCCATAACCTATTCCTAGTGAAAGCTCTATCAGAGTGCCACCTTAGCCAAAATCCGAAAGTAGCCCATCCCTAGCAGAAGCTCTGCCGAATTGATACCACAGTCAAAATCCAAAAGTAACTATTCATATTCAGAACTCTGTCCGAACATTACCGCAATCAACATCTCTCGAGAGAGGAAGTTGAAGGTCAAGACCATCTTCCCCTGAGCTAAGAGAATTCAAAAGACAGTTTGTGTTGGCACTAATCGGGGTTCCACCCCTCTTGACTTGAAACAGAGGTCAAGCTTAGGTATAATTTTCACCCAAATTAGCATAATGTAGACTTTATATTGACCTTGTTTTAGTGTACATAATCATTTAAATTCAATTAATGTATATATGTGTTATAACTTAGCCATGCATGCGGAATAGAAATAATTGTAGAAAATGTTCGTTCTTAAGCATCTAGTAAGAAGACCGGTTGAACTGGATAGATTGGGTGCCTAACACCTTCCCAATTCTACAATCTGACACATACCCTAAATCTCTGGACCAGACCAACTTTTAGGCCCTTTTTTAGGAATCGGACCCACCCCATGTCCTAGGCCCATAATCCTAGGTGGTGACTCCAAACCCTTTTGCATGATCCCAATCCCCTGTATTGGACCATCATCAAATCTCTGTCTCAATGACGACCTTTATACTTCTGCGAAATAGGCCTCCATATATCTCCGAGTAGTGGTATGGAGGTTCCGGGCTTGCAAGTAAGCACACACGACACACCCTTCCCCAAGAAAGAGCAAGAGAGGAGAGAGGGCCGAATACATGAAGACTTCCTTTTTTTCTCCCCCCCTCCAAAGGGGAAGAAGGGAATTCTCCGGCTGCTACCCTCACACTTATATAGCCACATGGCCTACAACTCACCAATACAAGGACAGAAGACAAAGAGAATATTACCCAACGGTATTCCCAGCTTTGGTCCCCTACACATAGTTACGTAATTCTGTTGGGTGCTTCCTTCGTCTATGAGAGCATCATGTTGGTGCTGTTGAGGAGGTGGTCCCAAAAGCTTTGTCGCCTATTGAGCCATTGCGAGATGTGTTCATATCACATTATTGAACAAGTGTCCAAATTTTGTGAGTCCGTGGCTTTAAGTTGTACACATGCATCATCTCAATAAATTTTCTTCCTAAAAAAAAAAAAGACAATTGTCCAACTTGTGTTGAGGCCAAGTTCACCCAAAGGCCACATAAGTTGATAGAAAGACAAATTGGACTGTTAGGCTTGATACATAGTGGTTTCTACCCAAGGAAAAAAAAAATCAAGGGGTGGTAAAAGGTAATTCATCACTTTTATTGATGATCATTTGAGGTATACAAAGATCCATCTCCTAAATCCAAGGTTGAAATAGAAAATGCTTTCAAGTCTTATAAGGATGAAGTAGAAAAACAACTAAAGAGAAAGATTAAGGATTGATGAGAGACTCGGAGAATGAATTTGGTATTTGGATATTATTCATATCATTTAGTTGTTAAATCATGATTAATTAGTTATAAGATAATCAAAGGCGATAAAAGGTATTTCATCACTTTTATTGATGATCATTCGGGGCACACAATGATCCATCTCTTAAGAACCAATGATGAAACTAAAAATGATTTTATGTCTTATGAGAGTGAAGTAAAAAAATCAAATGGGGAGAAAGATTAAGAGATTAAGGACTGATAAAGGGATTGAGTATGGAACTTAAAATTCTCTTAAAATATTGTGACAAAAATGAGATTGTACATGAAGTTAAAATCCCTTATCAACCTAAATCTAATGTAATGGCTGAAAAAGGAAAAATAAGACCTTGCAGGAAATGATGAATTTGTCACTCATAAGTTCAGGTTCACCATTGAATTTATGGGGAAAGTCATTCTATCGGCTTATTATATCCTTTATAGGATACCTCATAAAAAGGCTGGATTATTACTATTTTAGTTTTGGCATGGTAGAAACTCAATCTGAAATATTTGAAACATTGGGGTTATTTCGCAAAAGTAGAAATTCCTAAAGCTAAACAGAGGAAGTTAAGAACCAAAACTTATGATTTGTGTGTCCAACAATAAAGTATGAATGTTGCGATCTGATGGTCAAGTGGTCAAGATAGCTTCTTGACATTGTCAGGGTAAGGTTGTGTAATTCTCGCCCCTCTCCTTGGACCTTGCACATGCAGGAGCCTCGTGCATCAATCACGCCCTTTTTTTTTATGCCGATAATAATGTTGCATATAAATTCTTGTAAGAAAATCAATTGATAATATATTTGATTTAATACAATTATAGAATCAATAGATGTAGAATACTTTGAACATATATTTCATATGAGGAAAGAGCTTTATAGTGTTGACATTTCTAGAGAGAATGAGTCACTCAATGAGAATGAAGGTGCTAGACCAAGTGATGTTCAATCTAATGATACAGGTATATTAAGGAGAAGTAAGAGATAAAAGTGTTGGATCCAATGGCAACACCTAAGAAGGGTGATTTGGGTTTAGATTTTTGTAACACTCTAAACTTTTAGAGTAATTTAAGATTCAGGTTGATTAAACACTAAACTGATTAAATGACACTTGAATGGTATAGATAAAAGAGATGGTTACTTGCTAATCTTTTTTTACTTTTTGATAAGAACTACTTGAAAACAATAAAATCAATCAAAACTCGAACATAAACAAAACAAGCAAGTAGAAGGGGGTAAAGAGACAAGAGAGTGCCACAAGCAATTTAAAGTAGTTGATCTTCGATCCTACTTCCACTACTTGAGTCCTCCTGGATAAGGATTTCCTTCTCCACTATGGGGATTTCTTTTCAATTGGCACAATCAAGCATCACACAAACCAATTTGTAGTCCTTCGGAATGGCACCTAGACCTCCTCGGTGAAGGATTTCTCACTCAATCACAGTTTTCGAATTAAGTACCCAGACCACCTGGTCAAGGATTTCCTTTCTTGTACACTTGTATAATCTATAAGCTACACCTAACTCAAAAAACTTGAAATAAGGTTTATTTACCATTAAATACACTGAACCTTCACAAGACCTTTCTTTCCCTGTCAAAATGATGCTTCTTTTAGCAAATCGATTAAATAATCAAGGTTATCAAATCCTTACGATTCAAGCTTTTTAATAGGCACTTAACTAGCCATTAAACTAACAGTTTGAGTCAGGCTTGGCATTCAAGATGATATTATAATTTAAGCTCAAACCATTAATAGGAAGTGCTTAATACTTCCCCATCAACAAGGATTTCATAAGTTCCAAGAAAAAATAGCGAATAGACATCTTAAATAGCATTTAAGGTGCCTAGAGTTCTCCACAATCATTTGTATTCCAAGTCATGCATTAAATTATTCAAATTGTTCAAGCTTGGATCATTGAATCCTTCTATCATGAAAGATTATGTGCCACCACAGAAGACCGTAAATTAAAAGACTAAAAAACCACTAATATTTCTAATTTGACGAAAGTTCCCATGGATGATCATCCTATGATTCCATTAAGTCTTACTTAGAATAGGTATTCAAGGTTGGATTACCGTAGCTTCTCATAGAAGACTGTGAACATCAAGGTTCTTTTTAGTTTTCTAAGCCAAACCTCCTAGTTTCTTAGTTTTTCGGTTAGGTCTCTTTTTCTTTTTTTTTCTTTTTTTTTTTTTTAATTAATCTATTTTTCGATCTTGTGGAGATCTTTACATCGAGATTACAATAAATGATATAATTAAGCTTAATTAATCTTGATCTTCTCAAAAGACTTCATTTTCAACTTGATTTGTCTTCAAGCTCCTTATCTTTCATAAACACGGACAACTGTAGCTTGTCACAGACGACCGTCTATAGAAATCTTTATCAATTCAACATGTTTGTTTTAGCTCCATGGAATCATCCTCACTGTTTTCATCTTTCTTACATGTCATTAACACATATGTTAGAATACCCAGACACACATTAACAATAGTTTTCATATCCAAAACATTTAGCTAAAATAATTGTTAGATCAAATGGCAACACTCAATAGGAGGTGAGTTGGGTCTTCTACTGTGGTAAACTCAAACTTCATAAGGTAATCTAAACTTGGGTTGAGTAAACACTCAACTAATATAATGTCACTTGGAATGATGCTTGCTTCTATTATATTTTAACTCTTATAAATAGAACTTTGTTTCAAATTATTTAAACAAACAAGATAAAATATAATAAGCAAGCAAGTAGAAAGACACAATCATTTACAGTGGTTCGGATTCTCAATCCTACATCCACTCCCAATGTCCTCCAACCAAGGATTTTCTCTTGTATATGATCGAATCGAGATCCTCTACAATTCCCAATCTTGCAATTCTTGTGCAATGCTAGGTGCAAAGTGCGACACCTGGCGCCACTGATGTGTATGATCAAGATGAAGAAAGAGGTTTGTAAGATATCCTCTACCAGTTTGTGCTCAATTAAACTAAACTGAACCAAAAAACAGATGACCCAACCCAAACCTTTACGGTTGTTATTTTGAAATTCAAAATCGCTAAAACCCTAGAATCATGCTCTGCACTATTATCTTCTCCAACTGCCCGCTCTGTATCCTTTTTTCTTCTTCACTCTCTATTCTCTCTTCTTCTCTCTGTTCTCTCTTCCATGCTCTTACTGATCTCTCGCTTACATGCTCTCTCTCAGTTATTCATCTAGTGAACAGTGCTTTCAGAACCGAAAGAACAATAAGAAAACAACTGAAACCAGAATATACCCTTTACAGATGCTTTTGTAATGGGTTCCCAATGCTTTTTTACCTTCTTGTTTCTTCCTCTCCTCCTCCCCCTAACTCCTTCCAATAGTGAAACTTCTAAGCCTATGCCAACTATCAAATATACCCTTTACAGAAGCATAGAGAAAAAGGAAATAATAAAATAATAAAGAATGATTTCAATCCATCATGGTAACCTTTATAATGGTTTCACTTTTCACTATACTAATTCCACTAATTAGAAGTAAAGAAAGCTATATAAAAAAAGGTAAACTACTGATACTAAAAGAAGCCACGGTCCACATGTGACTACATTTTAAAACATTCTGATTCCATGGCATGCATAACAAAGCAACAGACAAGTACCCCATCCTCAACCTCCTTGAAATTTTGATTTTTTGTCAGGTTTGGGATTGTGTTGTCGCTTGGTGTACATACATCTACATCTAGGTCCCAGCTTATTTACTTTCTTTCAAGTTATGGAAGCAGCTGAACTTTCTTTCAAGTTATGGAAGCAGCTGCAGGGAGCAAGTATACTTTAAATTTGGATTCACATCATTCCTGCCATTGTAATGCTACCCTTTTAACTCTACAGACCCTTACTATGTTCTTTATAATGATTATAAACATTTTTCTTCATTGATTAGATATGTGGTAGTCATGCATTTTACCTATGTTTTGGATATGTTTATGGAGAAAGATTGTGATTTGTGGTTGATAGTTTGTTTAGTTATGGTTATGTGGTTCATACTTCATAGTTTTTTCAGTTCAGGTGTGATTGGATGTGCCATTAATTTTGTTTGGTTCACTTACTGTGGAGCATGCTAGTTTGGATGTTGAGAGGAAAACTCGGGTTGGGATGCCATTCAATTCAGACCAGGAGGCATACGATTTCTACAATAGCTATGGATGGGCAATAGGGTTTAGTATTAGGAGAAGCTTTTTGAATAAGAGCAAGAAGGCTGGATAAGATAACTATAACTTCTTGGGGATATGTCTGTTCAAAAGCTGGTTGTCGGCAACACGACAAAAGAGACATTAATACTAGTAATCCACGTGCTGATACAAGAACGAATTGCTAGGCACGGATGACCATATATTTGACTAACTATGGAAATTATGGGCCCGTTTGATAACATTTCAAGAAACGTGTTTCTACCGTTTATTGCAGAAATGGAACAAAAAGCGTTTGATAAAACTGTTTCGTTCCACTTGTTTTCAGAAATAGAAATCAAAATTTCTACCTATTTATGGTTCAAGAAATGACCCATGAGAACTTGTTTCTCCGTTTCTGGAAACGACTCGTGGCCATTCTTTTATTGGTTACTATCGACTTCCAAAAATATGACTTATCAAACTCTTTCAATTCCGTTTCTTTTTCTAGAAACGAAAAATTTATGTTTCTGCCATTTCTTGAAACAGAAACTACAGAAACGTTATCAAATGGGCCCTATATGTGTCATGACTTTGTTGAGGAGCATAATTATGTTCTTCATATTCAGAGTACTGTCCATATGATGTGTTCGCAGAGGAATATGTTAGACATACATAGATATGAAATTGATTTGACAGATGACTCGGGGATTAGACCTAAATCCACATTTGAGTTGATGGGTAGGCAGGCTAGTGGGATTAACAACCTTTCCTACGCGAAGCAAGATGTTAAGAACTAACTCCGCACAAAAAGAATGTGTGCCTTATCTTATGGTGATGTAGGAAGTTTGTTGAAGTACTTCGTTACCCAAAGTAGGATTAACCCTTCTTTTATATACATATTTCAACTGGACTGTGAAGAACAAATAACTAATATATTTTGGGCTGATTTGAAGATGATTATTGATTACAGACAATTTGGAGATGTAGTTAGTTTTGACACTACATTTTGAACCAACAAAGAGTGAAGACCGTTTGGTTTATTTGCTGGATTTAATCATCATAGAGGATACACTATCTTAGGGGCTGCACTATTATATGGTGAGACAGTGAAATCTTTTAAATGGCTGTTTGAGGTATTCGCTGAAGCACATGGTGGAAAGAAGTCTAAAACAATCTTCACAGACCAAGATGCTGCTATGACTAGAGCATTACTAGAGGTGTGGCCCCAGACAAGTCATGGGTTTTGTACCTGGAACTTAATGTAAAATGGCATTAAAAATTTGGATAATATGATGAAGGATGACTCATATTTTCTTAAGGATTAACAAAAATGTATATTCCAATATGATGAGGAGGTGCAATTAGAGTATGTATGTGATAAATTGCATACTGAATATAAAGTTTTGAACAATGCATGGTTACAACGCATATACGAACTAAAACATAAATGGGTGAAGTGTCATATGAAAAACACATTAACACTAGGCATTCGGAGTACACAACTTAGAAAGAGTCTGAATAGTAATTTGAAGGATTATTTGAAGTCAAGTTTGGATGTTGTGTAATTTTTTAAGCACTTCGAGAGAGTTCTTAACCATAAGCATGATAATGATTTAAAAGATGAATTTGAAGCAAGAAACAAGATGCCACGACTCATATGTTCAATGTCACTTGTCCAGAAATAGGCTGGGGAATTGTATACTCCTATAATTTTTGAGTTATTACAAGAACAGTATAACTAGATGACTGTTTGCTACATCAAATGGCGGCATGATGAGATTCCTTTTATTAAATTTTTGGTTGGGATTGTTGAAGTAGAATGTCAGTATAAGGTCTCTTGTAATCCAATTAATGGGATTATAGCTTGCTCTTGTAGGAAATTTGAGACCGATGATCATCTTTGTTGTCATTGTTTGAAAGATTTAGATGCTTTAGACATAAAGCGCATTCTAGAGTTTTATATTTTGAAGAGATGGACACAGGGTGCAAGAAGTATGGTGGCCAATAACTTAATGTCACACCCCACTTCCAGTAGACCCAACTTACCATGTAGGAATACCGATGGTGTGAGTAAAACACTTACCCGTCTTACGAACCTACCAGGAGCTCTGATAGCAGTACCTTAACTATTCACAATCTCACAACACAAACCAACCGAAAGCAGCAGAATCAGAGTTTAATAGCAGAATCATAAATAAAATGGGGAAAAACATCTAGTGATACTTGTGAGGGTAGCAGTCGGAGATGCCTCCGCCATCTTTATAAAAAGAGGCTTTGCATCGATTCTGTCCTCTCTCCTCTCTTTCCCTTTTTAATGAGGGAGGGGTGTGTCGTGTGTGCTTTTCTTGAGGGCCCCACACCATTGTATCGTCGCTCGGAGACGTGGATTCCTATTTTGTAAGGCTATAAAGATCATCATTTGAGACAGGGGTTTGATGATGGTCCAGTACGGGGATCGGGATCATACAAAAGGGTTTGGAGAGTCACCACCTAGGATTATGGGCCTAGGACTCGAGAGTGTGCCTAATTCTGGAGAAAATGGCCTAAAAGTTGGTCTGGTTCAGAGATTTAGGGTACATGTTAGGTTCTAGATTTGGGAAGGTGTTAGGCACCCAATCTACCCGGTTCAACCTGTCTTCCTACTAGATGCTTAAGAACGAACATTTTCCACGATTATTCCTATTCCACATGTATGGCTAAGTTATCACACATATATACATTGAATGAATTTAAATAGCTATGTACACTAAAACATGGTTAATATAAGGTTTACATTATGACGATTTGGTTGAGAAAATATACCTGATCTTAACCCCTGTTTCGGGTCAATAGGGGTGGGCCCCTGACTAGTACTGACTCAGATTGTCTTTCGGGTTCTCCTGGCTCAGAGGAAGATGTTCTTGACCTCCAACTTCATTTCTTGAGAGATGTCGATTGTAATGGTTTGCGGACAGGGTTCTGGCTTGGAATGGTTACTTTCGGGTTTGGGATTCGGACAGAGCTTCAACTAGGGAAGGTTGTTTCCAGATTTGGACTCGGACAGAGCTTCGGCTAGGGAAGGCTATTTTGGGGTTAGGATAAGGTGGCATTCCGATAGAGCTTCCATTGGGGATAGGCTAGGGGAGGGCTAGGTTGAGGTGGCACTTTAGTAGAGCTTCCGCTGGGAATAGCTATTTCTGGAACGATTCCAAGGGCACTCGGACAGGTCATTCGCCAGGGACGACTATTTTTGGAAATAAACTGATGGACCCATAGGTGGATTGAAGAGCTCCAAAGTCCCAAAGAACACTTTGAAGATCCGAACAGAGTTTTGGATCTTGACAAAGATCTCTCTGTAGACCCGAAGAACCTCAAAGGGGGGTTTCTACTTTGGGTAAAACTCAAGAACACTCAAAGGGAGGGGGTTAAAGAACACACTACTTTTGGCAAAAACTGGATTGAACTAAGAACTTGGATTGAAGATCTTCAAAAGTACTGAAGAACACTTCGAAGATCCGATCAAGATTTCAGATCTTGATGAAGATCGCTCTAAAGACCTGAAGAAAATCAAGAGGGGGAGGGGAGGAAAGTTTCACTACAATAGAGTGAGGTGGGATTTTGGTGTGTAAAATCCAAAGGAGGGGGTATTTATAGAATTTTCCAGCCAATAGGAAAGAGGAAACCTCTTTATCCATTGGACAAAAGAGAAGGTTCTTGCCTAAAGTGGGGGCATAGGTCTTTTATACATTGGGTAAAAGAGGTCCTTGGACAAAAATAGGTGGGGGAGGCTTTTGTTCAATGGGTAAAAGAGGGTTTTTGGGAAAGAGAATTAATAGAAAAAAGGGTTTTTTGGTTTTAAGTGGGTGAAGAAGGAATTTCTTTTCCTTCTTCACCCACTAGGTCAGGGGAACACCAATCCTGGCCATTGACGACTGCACATAGGACTAGGCTGAAGTTCCAGAGGCATGGTCATTGTAGGAGAGTAGGCAATGTGGGCAATGTCATGGGTATGCGGCACATGGCACGCGGGTAATGGCATGTGAGTGTACGGCGTATGACGCGGCACCATGGCATGCTTGGGCAGCAAGCACAGGAATGTATGGGCAGTAGCCAGCACACAGGCCTCAGGGCATGGGGTGTAGGTATGTGCCAGGAGAGGCGCAAGCCTACAGGCAGGGTCGCATAGCTGGTGGGCAGGGGCGTAGGTCTGTGCCCACTGGGGTGCAGGTCTGCTGGGTGTGGTGCATGGTTGGTGCAGGCTTGGGTAGTGCATGGTTGGTGCTGGCAACATGCACTACAGCCCATAAGTAGTAGCCTTATGCCACTACCATGGGCTGCGGCCATGGGTAGCAGGCATGGGTTGCAGCCCATAGGCAGTAGCCATGCATCAGTAGTGCATGGTAGGTGTTGGCAGCAGCCATGAGCCATTACCATGGGTTGCGGCCATGGGTAGTAGGCATCGGTTATAGCCCATAGGTAGTAGCCATGCACCACTGCCATGGGCTATGGCCATGGGCAACAGGCATAGGCTGCAGCCACGAGCATCAAGCAAGCGTGCGGGTTGGCCTATTGGCCAATGCGCGTATGGGTTTTTCTGGTGATGATCACGGGAGATCCGTTGGTCCGATTTTGGTGTGCCATATATTGTTAGAATCGTATTCTCAAGACCTATCCATCTATATGGTCATCTTAACCGGATTCCTTTATATATAAAAATCAAAATTAGACCCTCTTCTCTCCCACACGAGGGTTTCTAGGGTTTCATGACCGGGAGTGTTTCCGGGTTATCTGGGTAGATAAAGGGATGAATCTTAGGGTGTTTTGGGTAGTTAGGGGATTTTTCTAGGTTTTCAACGGGACTGTTCGTGTGCGCACATACGTGGGGAAAAGTGTGATTTTTCGGGGATGATTGCGAGAGATCCGTCGGTCTGATTTTGACATGTCTATTATTATCGGAATCGTATTTTCGAGCACTATCCATCCATATGGTCATCTTGACCAGATTCCTTCATATCTAAAAAGTTAAAATTAGACCCTCTTCTCTCCTACGCGGGGGTTTCTAGGGTTTTGGGTAGGGAAAAGTTTCCATCATCATCTCCATTGATAGGAAGCCGGAAGTCACATCCAAGATCCATATTTCATCATGGCCAGAGGAGGGTGACAAAATTGAGTGTCTACAGAATGCCCCTCTTTGGCCAAGGCATGTGCCAACAGCCGAAGGGTAAAGAAAAGAACGACCACATTTTGTCACCGGAGCATATACTGCCGTCATCTTGCTCATTTATGACGGAGTTGAAAAATGCAACAGATAAAGTTTTAGGACTTACATGGACTGCCAATTGGGGGAAAGGAATTTTCTGCTCTTCTAATCCTACAAAAAGGTAAGTACTTTGATCTTTGACTCTTCCTTAGTTAGGCCTCACATGTGCCAGTTCAGGGAATATTTCGACCCAATCTGGACTATCTGGGACCGAGGGTTACAAGAGAGGTATTCACTACTCTTCCAATCTTGCAACAAGTAAAAACATTTGATTTTTTTTATTTTCCTTAGCTGGGCTTCACATGTGCCAATTCAGGGAATTTTGGTCTCTAGGTTGTGTCTTTCAAGTCAATCTGGACTATCTAGGACCGATGGTTACAAGAGAGGACTTCACTACTCTTCCAATCTTGCAACAGGTAAAAACATTCAATTTTTTTTATTTTTCTTAGCGAGGCTTCACATGTGCCAGTTCAGGGAGTTAGTCTATGAGATCGGGCCACTTGGAACTGATTCAAAGGGGTTGGGCCTCCTGGGGCCGGGTTAATGACATTGGACCACCTGGGGTTGGATAAATGCAATTGGGCCACCTGGGGCCGGGTTAATGACATTGGACCACCTGGGGTTGGATAAATGCAATTGGGCCACCTGGGGCCGGGTTAATGAAATTATGTCTCTTCTTGATTTTCCTTTGATTCTTGATTTTTGGTTCTCTGAGGTTCTTTGTTCTTAGAATTTTTATCTTTGCTTTTGATTTGGAATTTGATTTGAATTCTGAAGCTTGATTTGGAATCTTTTGATTCTTGATGCTTGATTTGGAATCTCAAAATTTTATTTTTTTATTTTTTATTTTTTTGGGTAAACGAATTTTTTATTATAAAATGGTCCCCCTCCTGTTCATTCTTCATTCTAACTTTTCTGAGTGAGTTTTGAGTTCCTAGAGCTCTCTGGTTTTTCTTGAAGTTTTCCTTCTTGTTCTTGGAGTTTTTCACCTTACTCTTGAAGTTCTTGAAGATCATCTCCTTCTTGTGTCTTGGAGTTTTTCACCTTACTCTTGAAGTTCTTGAAGATCATCATCTTGTTCTTGAAGTTCTTGAGGATCTTCATCTTGTTCTTGAGGGAGGATTTATTTGGAGAATTTGATATTCTTGTGGGCTTTTGGAGGATTTATTTGGAGAATTTGATATTCTTGTGGGCTTTTGTGCAATTTGGGAAACTTTCTGGGGTTTCTTGTAATTTTTAAAACTTTCTAGGGTTTCTTGCAATTTCGAAAACTATGGCTGAAAGGAGAAAGAGAAAGACTTTGGGAGAAGTTCAACTTGAGAGTTACAGCAATCTTTACCATAGGGATGAGGGCCTAGCCGACTGGTACTCCAGGCAGACTCTTTACAATAGTCCGAATTACATCTGCGACTCTATATGGGGTTCCTAGGTGAGTCTTTACATTGTATTCATTATTTTAATTATCTTTATTTTTATTGTCTTTCTTTTTATGTTGTTTTTTTTTTCTTTTATTTTTTATTTTTTTATGCATTCTTTTATTTCCATTAGCATGAGGGGAGGGAACCACCTACCTTGGCCTTGTATAGCCTTCCAAACATGGTTCAGTCATGGCATAGGATGCTCCCTCGCAGAGTGAAGACAATAGTCTCTGCATCATATTTGTGCTAGCTAGCCCTTGTAGAGACTCGAAAGTTCAATCCGGCACTGGTGGGGGCCCTGATGGAGTGGTGGTGGCTGAGTTTTCATTCTTTTCATGTCCCTGTTGGAAAGATCACCATCACCCCTCTATGCTTCTATGCATTTACAGACATTCCATTTGGGGGTAGATCAATGACTCTACCCAGAGTTTCGATTGCCAGGCAGTTCACAGACCTGACCAGGCATCATCATTGGCCTGTCAGACACACATCCGCCTAGGGGAGATTAGTGCCCGATGGTGGAAAGTCGGCCTAGGGGAGAACCTAAGTAACATATCTCAAGTGGTCTGTTCCTTCTTGCTATTTGATGTGGGTCAGTGCCTCTTCAGCGACCTCCGAGGGGGAGTAGATACCCGTCTAGTGTTCTTCCTTCGAGATCTTCATATAGTAGACTCTTGGGATTGGGGCAGGGCTGCCTATGCATATCTCCTATGGTCCCTAGATTTGCTATCCTATGGAGATAGGGGCCTCAAAGGAGCAGGCTACATTATTCAGGTAACTTTCCTTCTTGTACCCATTTTCTTTCATTCATTTGGATTGCACTTTCTTACTTTAATCTCTTGAAATAGCCCCAGTGCTTTGAGCACTTGGGGACCATAGCTCCCAAACTGAGGGACCTGAGGCATTCTTCTTCCCTATAGCCACGAGGTGGGGGGATAATCAGGTACTCAGGGCTCAACGCCATCCTCCGAGGACCCCTGCTCATTCCCTTTTAAACGATCTCACCAAGGTATGCCATATCTGACACTGAAATTCCTTTCATCTTATGTTGTACTTACTTCTCCTTGGTTTTGTAGGTCACTTGGAGACCATTCCATGACCTCGTACTTCCAGATCTTGAAAGATTTGCCTTGGTCAAGCACTTATCCGAGCACCGAGTCCATTTTTTGGGTATGTGGGGCCATGCCTGGTATTTGGGAGAGAGAGTAGTACCCCAGTGGTCTGATATCAAGCCACGCCCTTCTCCTGGTCTTCCTCCACCCACTATGCACTGCCCAGAGATCATCCCAGCCAACGAGATGGAGCATTTGGATGGCGGAGTATGGGATGACTCATTTCTAGATCAAGATAGGGACTACGGAGCCTTCCTGGAGGAGGAGACAGTATGCACCCCTCTTGGTCCTGATGGTCTAGTGGTATGTTGTCCTTTCTTGAGTATTTCCTTCAAATTCCTTTCTGTTTTGGTCTTGACTGAAGTTCTTTCAGGGGAGAGTGCGGTGTGTAGATCCTTCTGCTATTCGGTCGTATGCCAGTGCTACTGATCCTTCACAAGCAGGACCCTCTACCCATATAGGTAGGTCTCTCAAGGTTGCTAATGTCCCCTTTCATGGCTTCCCTACCTGGAACTATCCCAATCTCCCTCATCTTCTGAGCAGAACACAGATGTAGACGCTTCCCTTGGGCTGCCTATTCCTTATGATTATGTGAATATCTGATCATCCTTTTAATTAACTCTTGATTTCCTCTAGCTAATATGTTGTTTCTCAGGTGTCCCTGGAGGTCTATGCTGAGATTAGGAGGATGCATTACTGCTTGTGCGAGGTGATAGTTGACAAGGATTGGGAGATTGCACGGCAGGACGCACTGATTTAGGACCTGACCCAGAGGCTGGAGCAAGTTGGACTAGTATTCGTGGGTTCTTTGGTGCTCCATAAGGATGGTTTGAAGCATGGCTCAGATGATGACTTTTGACTTATAGGGATTTGTTCTTGCATTTACTGAAAACACAAACACATGTATATTTTCTTTCTTTTTTCTTTTCCCTCCCCTTGTTTGTTCATCATTTTATTTCAGCATTAAAACTTACTTTTGGTGCAAAGAAAATCTTTCTTTTTGGCACAAAAAAAATTTTTTTTTTTTTTTTTTTTTTTTTTTTTGTTTGTTTGCAATGCTTAGGCACAATCAATTCCATAACTCAAGTCATAATTAGAATAATCGGGGTAACACGATAATCCAAATACTTCCTCATTCTATTACCAAGTGAATTACATGAAAAGGGGAAAAAATTTCCTACCACAGACGGGATAGGTGAGTAATAAGGTGGGGAGACAATTTTTGAGGTGGGTGAAAGTTCACTAACTCCTCTGGGTCCATCTCCTCGAGCCTATATTGTCGGCTAATGTATGTAGGCAAATAAAAGGATGTGTGAGTCAATCCCATCAACCTGACATAATTGTAGCTAGGAGTCTTCATCAGAAGATCTTCTTATGGCCTCCTTAGGCACCTCCATGCGATATCTTGTACAGTTCTTTCCTGCAGGTACTTTTCCCAATCAATGATGAGGTCGAATTCTGAAACTTCCCTCTTATCCTGGTAGTAAAGAGCTCCGAGTGGGCATCCTTTTAATGGCTTTGTTAACTTCAGTTTCTCTAGGAGCCAAATCTGAAAAATAGCAGGACTCCCTTGATAATGATCTAGTCCAAATCTATGGCCATGGCTCATGTCATCGAATCCCTTGAGTGTTTCTGCAAGAACTGTAGGGATGTCACTTCCCTTCTTCAACTGTTTTACTACCTCAATCAGAATGAATGGCGCACCACGTCCGCGAGTGTGGAGAACATAACAAGCTATCATGCAAAGTAAATAAGCATCTTGTGATCTCTATTCATGGATTCCCCTCATTGATAGATATTGGATGAAGATCTGGGCCACCTTCAGAATGTCGATCTTCCCATACCTGTCAAATTGCTTCACCTACCCTTCTTTCCATCCGAAGAAGTCCTGAATTTTCTCTAAGCAATCTTTCTTCAAAGATGGTTGGAACAAACTGCCCTTGGGTGGAGATAGCATATAAACCCGAAATTCTTCAAGAGTTGGGAAAATCTCCACTAATCCAAACTGAAATACATACAGGTTGGCATCTTAGTGTTGAGGCACCTGTCGGAGTAATTGGTGATATAGCTTTACACATCCAACCCGGCCAAGAAATGACACATTCATGGATTCTAGCAATCCTGGTGCCCTCATATTTATGTCTAAGGTCTATTTTCTCAACGTCTCATCCAATGATCCCATGAGTTTTCCTAAAACTAACACAAACAAAGAGATATGATGATTTATCAAAGCATTACTCATCAACTAATGACTCAGACCAGCCTTTACCACCATTGCATCAAGCCTTCTCTATCTTTTGTTTTTACTTATCAAGGGTGAGGAACAAACTGGCCTTGATAAACTGGTGTTGGGTGGTATTTTCTTTTAGGGGATAGAATCCTAGATAGGAATGGACGGGCCAGTGGGTGGATGGTAGATACCTAATGGCCTTTCATGCCAAATGGTGATTCTTGGGTGATAAAATCCTAGGTAAGAAGTGACAGACCAATGGGTGGATGACAGATACCTAATGGCCTTTTATGCCAAATGGAGATTCTTAGGGGACACAAACTATGATGATATTTTAAGATACTTTGATTATTAATCAAGGAACCAATTTATTACCTTTTTATGGTTGAGACCGCACTTGCACATGTCAAGTTGCCTACGTATCCCCAAAAGGAATCAGGTCTGACGTAGTTCAGGCTATTCACCCTTTCAGACAAAATATTTTTTGAGTTGATCCATGTTGACTAGTCCCGGTACTTCTTCACTGTTGTGATCTATGAGTTTCACAGCTTTTCCTGGTAAAATCTTTTTGACAGGGAATGGGTCACTCCAGTTGGGCCTGAATTTCCCTCTTGGGTCATGAATTGGGGCTCTTTGTTCTTGAAGAACAAGTTTGCCTTCTTCTATGTGATGAGGCTTCACATTCTTGTTGAAGGTCCGGGCCATTCTCCGTTGATACTTTTTCAAATTATCCATGGCTTTCATGTGCCATTCATCGAGAAAATTGAGCTCGTCATGTCTGGCCTTCACCCACTCTCCTTCAGGTAGCTGACTATCTAGAAGTACCCTTAGGGATGGTACCAGGATTTCCATGGGTAGAACCGCCTCAACCCCATATACCAAAGAGAAAGAGGTTGCCCCCGTCGAGGATCGCATAGAAGTCCAGTATGCCCACAAGGCAAGGGGTAACTTATCAGCCCAATCCTTGTGTGTTTCTACCATTTTCTATAGGATGACTTTGATGTTCTTGTTGGTTGCTTCTATTGCCCTATTGGTCTGGGCTTGTAAGTGGTAGAACGATGTTTTTTGATACCGAACTTTGTGCAGATTTTGTCGGTCTTACCCTAGAAATGGGATCCCTGATCTGAGGTACTCCATATTGGAAATAATATTTTCTTGGATGCATTTGGCTACCTTAGCAGATGTGGGGACCGCATAGGACTGAGCTTCTACCCACTTGGTGAAATAATCAATGGCTACCAAGATGAATTCGTGACCGTTGGATGCCTTGGGGTTGACCTGTCCAATGATATTGATGCCCCAAGTGGAGAATGGCCAAGGTGAACTGAGCGAATGCGGCTCGATTGGTGGGATATGCATGATATTAGTAAATATCTAACACTTATGACATTTCTTGACAAAGTCCATGCAATCTACTTCCATGGTGTTCCAATAATATCCCAGCCTGAGGATCTTCTTAGATAACATCTTGGCATTCATGTGGGGTCCACAAAGACTTTGATGAATTTCCTCCATGATGGTTGTAGCTTGCTTCTCATCCACACAGGACAACTGTATTCCGTCATAGGACCTCTTGTCTAACAAGTCCTCTTGAAGAATAAACTGGGTGGCATATCTTCTCAGAAATTTCTTTTTTCTATCAGTTGCTTCAATTGGGTACTTCCTTTCCCTAATGAAACTCACTATATGAGTGAACCAAGACCGACCATCCACAGTGAGCGAGTTCACCAAATTCTGATAAATGGGTTTGCTTCTTTGTTCTACCAAGAATGGTTAGACCCTAGTCGTAGGCTTGCATTCTACCATGGAAGCCAAAGTTGTAAGGGCATTAGCAAACCTATTGTTATCTTTCTGGAAGCATTTGAATGAGATCTTCTCAAAGTGTTCAACCACCTCTTCTAGATGTTCTTGATACGGCTTTAGCTTTTCATCTCTAGTTTTCCACTTTCCTTGCATCTGAAAAATGACAATGGATGAATCTCCATACACCTTGATCCTTTTAACCCCAATGGTCAGGGCCCTTTCTAGTCCCAAAGCACAAGCTTCATACTCAGCAATGTTGTTGGTACAGGGAAAATCGAGGTGAAATGATGAAGGCAAATAAAGGCCGTCAGGAGTGACAAGTAATATTCCTGCACCACATCCCTTCTGATTGGCTGCTCCGTCTAAGAATAAATGCCATTCATTAACTGTGTCTTCTTCCTCCATTGCGGCAATTCCTTCATTAGGAAAGGCATCATCCAAGGATCTTCCATCTCTATGGTATAGGCAACCAAATGATCAGCTATGGCCTACCCTTTGATATATTTTTGAATAACATAAGTGATGTCGAATTCTGACAATAAAAGCAACCAATGGGCCATCCTTCCAGTTAAGGCTGGTTTCTCGAAGAGATATTTGATGGGATCCGTCCTTAAGATCAAGTGCACAGGATAAGAAACCATGTAGTGTCGCAACTTTTTCTTTGCCCAAATCAGTGCAGCATAAGTTCTTTCTAAATATGTGTACCACGTCTTATACTCCAGGAACTTCTTCCTGAGATAATATATGGCATGATCTACACCTTCTTTTGTCTCCTTCTGTGCTAGTAAATAACCCATGGAGTATTCTTTTACAGACAGATACAACAGAAGTGGCTCTCCTTCCACCGGCGGTGTCAATACTGGTGGGATCATGAGGTATCCCTTGATTTTGTCAAAAGCTTGGTGGTGGTCATTCCATTCAGTGGGCTGGTCCTTCTTCAGTAGCTTGGAAATTGGTTCACAAATTGTAGTCAACTGAACTATGAATATGCTAATATACTGGATGTGACCCAAAAATCCTCGTATTTGCTTCTCAGTCCGAGGTGTGGGCATTTCCTGAATTGCCTTGATCTTGATAGGGTCGACTTTAATGCCTCTTTCGCTCTCCAAGAAGCCTAACAACTTTTCTGCTATTGCCCCCAATGCACATTTCTTAGGTTTCAACTTTAGCTAATACTTCTTAATTCTTTCAAAGAAACGCCTTAGCACGGGAATATGCCCCTGCCGATCTTTTGACTTCACTATCATGTCATCCACATATACTTCCACATCTTTGTTCATCATGTCATGCAATATGGCTGTAGCTGCTCTCTGATAAATTGCCTCGGCATTCTTCAGTCCAAAAGGCATCACTTTGTAACAATAGGTTCCCCAAGGAGTGGTGAAGGCTGTCTTCTCCTGATCTTTCGGGTGCATGCTTATCTGGTTGTACCTCAAGAATCCATCCATAAATGATAGCAAAGCATGCCCTGCCATGTTATCCACCAATGCATCGATGTGAGGTAATGGGAAATCATCTTTAGGGCTTACTTTGTTAAGGTCTCGGAAGTCCACGCACATTCATACCTTGCCATCTTTCTTTGGTATGGGTACAATGTTGGCCAACCACTGGGGGTACTTCACCACTTGTAGAAACCCTGCATTCCACTATTTCACTTCTTCTCTGATCTTTTCACTCCATTTTGGCTGTATTCTTTGGAGTTTCTGTTTTATCGATTTTACCCTAGGATAAGTCGACAATCGATGCTGCACGATGTTGGGGTCGATACTAGGCATATCCTCATAAGACCAAGCAAAGACCTCGGTGAATTCTTTCAGAAGACTAATCATGTGTCCCGCTTCTTCATCATCAAGGGTAGTGCTAATTTTTACCTATTGAAGGCATTGGTCGGTTCCTAGATTAATAACCTAAGTATCCTCATGGATGGGTTGGGATTTCTTTAGTTTGCATTGTTTTATTTATTTTTGGTATTTATTAAGATCATCATCAGAAAAAGGAGGCGAGTCTTACTCGGAATCAGAAATTTCATTCATGAGAGGAGTAATAGAATCGACATACAAGGACTCTAGACTCTCCTCAAGAGGGGAGGTTGACACAAAATCATAAACAACAGACTCGACTACAGACTTGATAACTGGCTTGATGCTCTTACAAGGGGATTCAGACTGGTTGACTCAATAGCATGAGCAAACTTGAAGTTTTCTCTAATGCTTGTCCAGTTTAAGAGTGGTTCAGTGACTTGATGGATGAGGAGGTGTGGCAAAGAGCCTTCTTCTCCTTCAGAGAAAGTTATTGCTATTTCTTTAGTGGGGTAGTAGTTCCCCTGGGTAGGTGCCTGCTTCTTCACGAATACCAACTAATCAATCTCGTGCTCTCGGAAGCTGAACTTTCTAAGGGGTGAAGATTGGTGGAGCTACTCAATCCTTTTTCTATAAAGTCTATCTTTTCAAGCCTGTTGAGGGATGCCATCCCGATGCCTCGGTCACATCTTTGACCACCTTCTTAAGACTTCCCGTTACATTTGGTTTGGGCATAGTACATACATACCATCATTCTTTGTGCTCTTCTTTGCTTTGTATACACACTTCTTCCTCTGAAAGGGCGAGGCTTAAGCTTATGTAGCTCTCGGGCTCTTGGCTTTCATAGGAGGGAGCAAATGAAGCCTTTCAAATCAATGGGAAGCGACAGACTCTAGGTGAGCCTTATCTTCTTCTCCCATTCTCTCCTCGTGAGAACTCGAGGACTAGGTGCCTCCTTTGATTGGATCAATGTTGTAGGATCATAAGAGGAAGAACCAGTCTCAATCAGTGTAATTTTTGCTATCCCAGTGATGCAACTATATTGGTCACCTTCATTGAGTAGCATTTTTTATTGTTCCACTACATGAGTCACCTAGTCGAACTTGTATTCAAAAAACACTTCAAATCCTGGTTGCATCTTTGCTACGGTTTCATCAAACCATGCCTCCACATTTCTACAAAAGAGAAAATCCTCTTCTTCTTTTACAAAATACCCTTTGAGAATAGGGTAGTAAGAGACAGAGATCTTCCTAGTCATCCTCAACACTTTCTGTCCCTTGGTGGTCGGAGGAGTGTACCCGAGGCTATTCTTCCCTTTGTTCACTACCAAACTAGGCTGCTTTGGAACTCCTTGATGATATTTTCCTACTCCTATGCCAGGAAAATATTACATATTCTTCATCATCTGATTCGCTGGCGAACTCCAGATGGCTTCATAGTTAGCTAGGATTTCCTCTTTTGGAGCTTCTTTGGTAATGGCTGCACAAGTTGTGTCTATTTCAAAACCACTTTGTTGGACTTTCTAGTCTTGTTTTCCCCATTTTTAATGTTGGCCAAGGTATTCACCACTTTGGGATCTCCAGTTACTGTGATCACCTTTCCTTCATAGATGAACTTCATTTTTTGATGGAGACTAGAGGACACTGCCTTCGCAGGATGCAACCAAAGGTCTTCCCAAGAGCATGTTAAAAGCTGCTGGTATGTCAATGACTTGGAAATCAATGTTGAACTTCACTAGGCCAATCTTTATGGCAAGAGTAATGATGCCAAGGATCTTCCTCTTGGTATTGTCGTATGCCCATATGGTCATATGCCTGTATGGTTTGAGTTGTCGGCCTCATTTCTTCCAAGTTGATGCCAATACTCTTTGCCGACCTCAAAGGTAGCACATTCAAAGTAGACTCGTTGTCAATAAGAACCTGGGGAACCACTTTGTCAAGACATTCTACAGTAATATGAAGAGCTCGATTATGCAAGACTCCTTTGGGAAGGTCTAATTCTGAGAACATCAAGGATTATACCACATATGTTGCCCCCACTATGTGCACAAGATGTGCTAGATTTATCTGTATCGGCACTTGCACATTGGTGAGAGACCTCAAGACTGCTTCACAGTGTGTGGGGGATGCCATCAACAATACCCAAATTGAGATATTTGCTTGAAACTTCTTGAGTTGGGCTAAGACTAGGTTTTTCGGTTCTTTCTTTAAGCTACTAGTTCTGGCCTCATTAACCCTTGGTTGTTCTACTGCTAGAGCCTTGCCCTTGTAGTCTTTCCCACTTCTAGTTTCCATCACATCGACAGGTTTCTTTACAATAATCTCCATGTGATAGCAGTCTTTATCATCGCTGTTTGTTAGGGTGATTATCCCTACATAGAATCATCTTCTTTTTCTGATTATCCTTCCCTGCTTGGGGTGGGAAGTCGAGGACCTCTACAAATATCCACAGCACTGGCTCATAGCTTCTTGACTACATTGGAAAGCTGTTGGAATGTAATATCTATCACCTCTGAAAAAGTGTCATCTGGCCCTATTTCCTCCAGATCATCCAATTGCTCATGGTAGTAATGATCACTGACAGTTACTTAACCCAGTATGTTGTTGTAGACACCCAATTTTGTCACCCCCCTCTGGCTATGATGAAATATGGATCTTGGATGTGACTTCCAACTTCTGACTGACAGAGATGCTGATGAAACATTCCCCTACCTAAAACCCTGAAAATCTCCACACGAGAGAGAGGAAGGTCTAATTTTGACTTTTCATATATGAAGGAATCTGGTCAAGATGACCGTACAAATGGATAGTGTTTAGAAATACGATATTGAGGATATATGGTACGCCAAAATCAGACTGACGGATCTCTGGCAATCATCCCTGAAAAATCACACGTACCCACATATATGCCGCGCTCACGGACAATCCCGCTAGAAACCTAGAAAAATCCCTCACTTGACCTGAACACCCTAAAATTCATCCCCTACCTACCCAGATAACCCCAAAATACTCCCAGTTCTGAAACCTTAGAAATCCCCACGCAGGAGGGAAGGGGTCCAATTTTGATTTTTCATATATGAAGGAATCCGGTCAAGATGAACATACAGATGGATAGTGCTCAGAAATATGATTCCGTCGATATATGGTACGCCAAAATTGGACCGACGGATCTCTGGCAATCATTCCCAAAAAATCATGCTTTTTTCTCGCGCATGTCACGCACACCAGCCACCCAGCCAAGGCAACCAGAACAGCCAAGCCCAGCCTGGCTGCACACCTGTGCACGGGCCTACACCACGATGTGAACGGGCCTGCAGCACGCTGTGCCTGGGCCTGCCGCATGCTGTGCATGGGGCTACCGTATGCTGTGCACGGGGCTGTAGCATGCTGTGTGTGGGCCTGCCACAAGCTATGTGCAGGCCTGTCGCACGCTATGTGTGGGCCTTCCGCATGCAGTGCGTGGGCCTATCACACGTGGTGTGTGGGCTTGCCACATGTTGTGCACGGCCCCACCCCACGCTGTGCGTGGCCCTACCGCACAGTGTGCAGGCCCTGCCACATATTATGCAAGCCTCAACCGCACTCCATGCACACTGTGCCAGTACACCATGCACACATGGCCCGCACACCGTACACATAGCCCGCACACTGTGTATACTATGCCCACACACTGTGCATATTGCCAGCACACCCATGCATTCGTACAGTGGTGACATCACCCATACCCCGATAAAACCTTCTCTATCCTCTCGCTTTTTCAAAAACTACCTTTTCCAAACTTTCTCTCTCCTCCTGCTTTTCTGGAAATTACCTTTTTCTAAACTAAAATTTCTCTCTCCTCCCATTTTTTTTGAAAACCCACTTTTACCCACTAGACAAAAGCCCTCCCCACCCATTTTTGCCTTCAACCCCCCTTTTGAAATAACCTAGAGGGGGGGTGAATAGGTTATACTAGTGGAATTTAACTCTTTTCGATGTATAGATCACAAGTGTGATTGTAATTTAAAAGCAATGCTGAATAAATAAAATAAGAACAACCACAACACAAGATATATAGTGGTTCGACTCAATTCGAGTCTAGTCCACTCCCTACAAGAATCCTCTTGTAAGGTATTCCACTAGTTCTCCCTTTCAGTACAGTAGGTAGGGAAGAAAAACCTTTACAATCTTTTTCACAGATAAGAGTATCCTTACAAATCCCCTTTATAGGCAGAGAGACACCTTTACAATCTCCTTTGCAGGTAGAGATGCACCTTACAATCTCCTTTAAGGTAGAGAGGCACCTTACACTCTTTTAAGGATAAGAGGATCCTTACAATCTCTTAAGGATGAGAGGGTCCTTACACAAGCCTAAGTACAGTCTAGACTTAATGTAAAATAGAAAATGGAGAAGTGGAATAAAAGAGAATTACCTCCGGTGTGGTGCAAATGAAATATGCAATGATGATACAATGAATGCACCTTTTGAAATCTTCTTGATGTTTGTAATGTAAATGCCAAGATGTAGATGAAGACTTGTACATGGTCTTGAGTTCCTCTTGAATGTAAAATAAAGAACTTAAACTCAAGAAATGGTGTAGACCAATTCTCACTTCTAATGCTCAAATAATGCTTCTCTGAAGTTGAAATTAATTGTTAATTAATGAGTAGCATTAGAGGTATTTATAGATGAGCTTAGGAGAGCATTTTAGGTAGTAAATCTCACTCAAACGGTCATATTCTGGGTCCACCGGTCGACCGCCATTGGTAGCCGATCGACCGCCAAGAGCCGTTGAGGTAAAATATAGCCGTTGGGGCACTTCCAGGCAGTCATCGATCGATCGGGACTTTTTACCGGTCGACCGACTATGGTCTCGGACAGATCCGGTCGACCGGGGCTTCCAGCCGGTCGACCGCCAATATGACATACTCTGTTTTGACAGAATGCTGTCATACTAACCAATCGTCAGTGTTTTGACCATAACTTTTCGGTCCAACCTTGGATTGACTTGAGATTAGTTGCGTTGGAATCACAACTCAATTTCCTACAACTTCTATTAAGGTTTCATCTCTTGATTCTAACTTTAAGATTATCCAAAATACCCTTAAGTCAGGTTAATGTGGTTTTCACAGAATTTCACTAGAACATATTTTTCCTAATATGTTCCTCACCACTTAGAGACTTTTCATACTTGGTCAAGGTATGCTCTATGGTCATTCTAGTATGATGCAATGCACATGCATGTGGTGAGTGCATATGTATATATATGTGAAAGTTACAAATTATATTAAAAATGACCAATCTATCCTAGTGGTCTTCTTCACTTGAACCCTCCATTCTTTGGCACTTTATCTTCTTTTCTTCTTGTTTGCAATTCCATGTCTTTAAGCTTTATGTCTTGACATCTTGAAGCTTAAATTCTTATGATATCTTCTTCAAGCATTGATGCCAACTCGTTGATACTCTTCATTTGATGACTTCAATCTTCATTTCTTCATTTTATTCACCAAATTCGACCTTTGATATGAAGTCTCTACAAAACAATACTTAAAGGAAAATTGTGACATACCTTCATATGTTTGTTATCATCAAAACCAACTATAGGAGTGTGGGCATATCCCTAACACCTTTTACCCATTGGACAAAAGCCTCATCCCAAGCCTAAAAATAGCCTTCCCTAGCCGAAGCTCTATCCGATTCCAAAGTCAGAAATAGCTTTCCCTAGCCGAAGCTCTGTCCGAATCCAAATCTGAAAGCGATTGCTCCTAGTCGGAACTCTGTCTAGATACCATCACAATTAGCATCTCCCAAGAAAGGAAGTTGGAGGTCAAGACCATCTTTCCCTGAGCCAGGAGAATCTGAAAAATCGTCCGAGCTGGTACCAATCAGGAGCCCACCCCTCTTGACCCGAAATAGGGGTCAAATTTAGGTATAATCTCTCTCCTCATTCAAGCATAATGTAGACATCTAATAAGCCTTGTTTTAGTGTATATAATAGTTTGAATTCAATTAATGTATATATGTGTGATAACTTAGCCATACATGTGGAATAGTAATAATTGTGGAAAATGTTCGTTCTTAAGCATCTAGCAAGAAGACCAGTTGAACCGGGCAGATTGGGTGCTTAACACCTTCCCAACTCTGTAACCTGACACTTACTATAAATATCTGGACCATACCAAATTTCAAGCCCTTTTCTTAGGAATCGGGCCCACCCCCGTGTCCTAGGCCCATAACCCTAGGTGGCGACTCTAAACCCCATTTGTATGATCCCGATCCCCGAATTAGACCATCATCAAAACCCCCATCTCAAATGATGAATTTTACACCCTTATGAAATAGGCCTCCACGTATCTTCAAGCGATGATACGATGGTGCAGGGCCCGAAAGCGAAGCACACAAGACTCGAGCCACCTCCCCCTCATATGAAGGTGAAGGGAGAGAGAGGAGAGAGGACGGGGATCCATCTTTGGCCGCTACCCTCACAGTGGCGACTCCATTGGGGATAAATGTCAAGCTTCCGATACTAGATGCTACCTTTAAATGCAAGAACATTTTCCACCACATTTATTTGAAAACATGTTTGGTTAACCCCATGTTTATAACTGTATTCACTAACTGCATCATGCATCATGCTCGAAGTGAAATCATTTGGCAAGGGACTCCCTATCATTCCTGCACACTCGGGGAGGTTAGTGCATTTCATGGAGAGTACTTTGAGAGTAAATGATACCCGCTTCTTGTACAAGAATGAAAGGTATCGTCAAACGGCAAGGATCTTGTATTTATGCCAGTACCCTCGGCGAGGTCCGTGTACTTTAAAACATTTTGAGATCGAATGCATCATCAAATCACGAGGATGTCCATATTTGTACTAGCACCCTTGGGGAGGTTTGAGCACTTTACGGCATTCTAAGATCGAATGATGGTTACCCTACATTACATTTTTGCACACAATCACTCACGGTTCCACCACCCCGTGGCCAATTGTTTAACCTCGTGTATAGTCACGAGTAATGGGCAAGGAAGTCACCCCATTGATCTCGTACCTACAGGTATATCAAAAGGATCACGTACCTTACATATATAGATCCTGTCAAGGAAGCCTTGTCAGTCCTATTGCATCCACCGCATGCTCGCATCATGTAGAAAATAGATGAAGAAGCTAGGAGCGCCACAAACTAATTGTAGAACTTGTTTACGGTCTTGAAAAAGAAGATACTTGACTCAGGGGCAATCCCGCCAAAGTCACATCATTCTCGAGAAGTCCCGAGAAAATCAGGAGGACGGACACCTAGTGGGAAAAGAGCAAGGAAAACATGACTTTATTACATTGAATGTCTTATGGGAATATTCTCAACAAGCCATTTGTATGAACTTCCCACTTATGGCATTGGGTGGACCAAGGGCATCAAACCCTATCCAACCCTACCATTTAGTGGACTGACCTTGGATGAATTAAAGTTTGTTAATTTGTGGAATGTATGGACAAGGGGTTGAGAATTCAAGAATCCTAAAATAAACCACTTTTGGTTTAGGCACAATTCCACATCTCAAGTATTCGCCGCTGTCCCTTTGGATGCGTCAGGGAAATCGGTTAACCCACCTAAATCCAGAATCACCTCCGTCATCTCTTCGAGATTGTCTACTACCAGGTGATTACAACCCAGTAAGCATGGATCCACTCGACACGAAAACACCAGAACAAGCCTGGGTCCATCCCGTGGAAACTTTGCAGACATAAATGGCTGAAGTCAAAAGAGGGATAGCTCAGATACTACATACACTTCAGAACCCTCCCAGAGTTGATCCCAGAAATGATCCAACACCAGCAACAGGAGATGTAGACCAGAATGGAGCTATAGGTCATCATGGAAATTCTTCCAGAGTCAACTCAGGGGAACCAAAGTATGTCCGACCAGCCAATCAGAGAGGATCTTCACCTACCTGGCTGAATGGTCAACAAGGGGCCTATTCCAGGGTCCCTCCTCCTAGGGTAGTGATCGAAGATGAAGAAGAGGAATTTGCAGCACACATCCACTTTGAGCCTCCGAAGACGGAGAAAGAAAGGAAGCTCAGAGAGCAGTTAGAGAAGTTGGAGAACATGATTCGAGCAGGAAAAGGCTCAAAAGGCCAAGTAGTGGATTCTAAGGAAATGAGTTTCTTCTCTGAAGCGAGAATTCCAAAAAAAATTAAATGGCAGGCTGATAGATTTGATGGGTCCGGAGACCCCAAGGCTCATCTCAAGGTCTTCCTCAGCATCACCAAGTTATGGCAACTTGCAAATAATCAGATGGGGCAAGCCTGAAGCGAGAATTCCAGAAAAATTTAAATGGCAAGCTGATAGATTTGATGGGTCCGGAGACCCCAAGGCTCATCTCAAGGTCTTCCTCAGCATCACCAAGTCATGGCAACTTACAGATAATCAGATGGGGCAAACCTTCACATTAACCCTATCAGGACTAGCACTGGGATGGCTCACATAGTTGGAGTAATCACAAACTCAAAATTGGGCGACGATGGTGAAGGCACAAACTCAAAATTGGGCGACGATGGTGAAGGCACAAACTCAAAATTGGGCGACGATGGTGAAGGCCTTCACTAAACAGTACTCATACAATACTGAGGTGGATGTGAAACGCTAGGAGCTTGAGACATTGAGACAGCAGCCTAAGGAAGGATTCACAGCCTTCTTAATGAGATTCAGAGACAAGGCCACCAAGATAGCAGATAGGCCTTCAGAAGCAAAGCAAGTAGAGATATTAATAGAGAACTTATCAAAGCCCTATTATGATGTTCTTTACTATCAGCATTTGCAAACTTTTAATGCCTTGATAGCCACCGACATGTGGGTGGAAAATAGAATTCTGAGAGAGGCCCAGTATCAAGGATCCTCCTAAGATGCAAGCAAGAACACCTGAGTCGGATGGGGAAAGGGTCCAAAAACTAATGTGGTAAGTGCAGTTCAGCAATCAGTCTCACTAGTCACTTCTTCACAGCCCTTCATAATACAAGCAATTGCACCGCCCAGAAATCTCCTCGCCTAAGAAGATAGTTTTCTGATCTGGGAATGCCCGTAACGGCAAGATATGAGAAGTTGAAGAAGCAAGGATTGCTAGGGACAGTGCCTCCAAGAGTGATCAGCAACCCTCCTCCAGCTTGGTATAGGGATCATGAGTATTGTGCCTACTACACTCAGAAGAGGCACAATACTGAAAGATGTTTGGGTTTATAGCATACAATTCAGGACTTGGTAGACAATGGAACCATTGAGGTCAAGATCAAGTAGCCTCCCAATGTCAATACCAACCCACTTCCTGATCATGTGAACAACCTAGATGAAGAAA
Organism: Macadamia integrifolia; assembly: GCF_013358625.1. NCBI lineage: Eukaryota > Viridiplantae > Streptophyta > Magnoliopsida > Proteales > Proteaceae > Macadamia > Macadamia integrifolia. The sequence goes on from NW_024868149.1 coordinate 128,336, forward strand.
CTACGGAAGAGCTCGGAAAAATCATATAAATGCCCATGCTTATAGGATAATCATGAGTCAAAGGGCTGGAATCATAAGAACCCCCATCCATCCCTCCTCATTAGAAGAATCCACCGCACCGCATTACCAGCCTTCGCCACATTATCAGCCTTTGCCATATTATCAGCCTCCACCATATCATCAACCTTTCCCCCACCATTAAAGTGGAGGAACCTCTTCATGCTATCACCCCCAATCTTCATATCCTACCTCTCAAATTACATCTTTTTTATATCATCCCACTTCATATCCCTCATCACCCTCATACCAATCCCATTCTCAAGGTTTGGTGTATAACCCAAAAGAAGGATGGATGAACGGGTACGATTGGAGGGATATGCTTGCACTACCAGATTCCTCAAAGATGACTTCATCAACAAGGTCAATAAATACATTGGGGGAAGACCAGGAGAGTGATCCCACTTCTCTAATTCAGCTTGCCATAATTTCAAAAGACAATCCAAAGGTAATTGAAGAGATTACAACTGATCATCTCATTGTTGGGAAACATGTCCACACTCCTTGCCATGTTTTGGTGTTAAAAAACAAACATACATCTTTAACTTGATTGTTAAAGTGTGATTAGCCTGAAGAAACCCTTAGAAGATCGAAGGTCGAATCAAGACATGAAGCTAAGCTTAAAGACATGAAACAGCAAATAAGAAGGAAAGAAGATGAAGGGCTAAAGAATGGAAGATTCGAGTGAAGAAGAAGACCACTAGGATAGATTAGTTATTTTTAATGTAATTTATAATTTCCACATACTTATATGCACTCACCACATGCATGTGCATTGCATCATATTAGAATGACCATAGAGCATGCCCTGACTAGGTATGGAAAGTCTCTAAGTGGTGACGAACACACAGTAACCTAACTCAAGGGTATTTTAAGGAATATTAAAGTTAGTATCAGGAGACGAAACCTTCATAGAAGTTGTAGGAAATTGAGTTGTAATTCCAACTCAACTGATCTCAGATCAATCTGAGGTCTGACAAAAAATTTATGGTCAAAACACCGATGATTGGTCAGTATGACAGCATTCTGTCAAAACAGAGCATGTCATGTTGGCGGTCGACCGGCTGGAAGCCCCGGTCGACCGGACATGTCTGAGACCATAGGCGGTCGACCGTCTGAAAGTCTCGGTCGACCAGTGACTGCCTGGAAGTGCCCCAACGGCTATATTTTGCCTACAACGGCTCTTGGCGGTCGACCGGCTACCGATGGAGGTCGATCGGTGGACCCAGAATATGTCCGTTAGAGCTTGATTTTCTACCTAAAATGCTTCACTAAATTCACATATAAATACCCTAATCACTCTTAATTAATTATTCATTAAGAAAGAGCTTTAAGAGCATTGTTGCAAGCGTTAGAGAAGTTTATTTCTACTTGAGTTATTCTATTACACAAATCCCAAACAAGAGGCTCAAGTATTAATCAAAGTCCTGTACTCTCTCCTGTGCAAGTCAAAGCCGTAAGAGAGGACTTTACAGAAGGTGCATCACTCATCATTTATTATTCATTCTCATTTGCACCACACTTGAGGTATTCCTCTTATTCCACTATTTCTTATTTTCTGTTTTTTACAATTCTAGACTGTACTTAGGATTGTAAGGATACTCTTATCCTAAAAAGAGAAAGGTCTCTCTACCTCTAAAAGAGATTGTGAAGGCGTCTCTCTGCCTGGAAAGGAGATTTGTAAGGATACTCTTATCCGTAAAAAGATTGTAAAGGTTTTTCTTCCCTACCTACTGTATTGAAAGGGAGAACTAGTGGAATACCTTACAAGAGGATTCTTGTAGGGAGTGGAC
>NW_024868149.1:132808-166498 GCF_013358625.1 Macadamia integrifolia
AGTGGATGCTCCAAACACATGACATCCAACAAGAACCTATTCTCAAGCTTACGGGACTATGATGGAGGATGGGTCTCCTTTGGAGATGACAACAAAGGAAAGATTGCTGGTATTGGAAAAATACAACTTGGAGTTATTTCAATCTCGAACGTTTACTTTGTGAAAAATTTGAACTACAATCTCCTAAGTGTAAGTCAATTATGTAGCATTGGATACAAAGTAGAATTCAATGTCTCCCACTGTTGTATTAAAGATGCAAATGATAATCTAATACTAAAAGGATCTAGGAAAAACAACATTTATGTTTGTATACTTGATGAAGTAAGTTCCTTAAATGCATGCTTGGTTTCTAACCATAGTGAATCTTCATTATGGCATAGAAGATTTGGACATATAAATGTCAAGTTGATTCAAACCATAGCATCCAATGATCTTGTGAGGAACCTCCCTAAAATCAAGTATGAAATAGATAGTTTTTGTGATGCCTGTCAAAAAGGAAAACAAACCAAAGTTTCCCACAAGTCGAAGAATATTGTCTCTTCCTCTAGACCATTAGAACTACTTCACCTAGACTTATTTGGACCTATCAACATATCTAGTATGAGTGGTAAAAATTACACCTTTGTAATTGTTGATGACTACTCTAGGTACACTTGGACTGTTTTTCTGAAAAATAAAAATGATGCCTTCGATGAATTTGTAACTCTATGTAACAGATTGCAAAATCAGAAAGGGTATACTATAACCTCTGTAAGGAGTGACCATGGAGGAGAATTTGACAATATAAGTAAATTTGACTTATATTGCAACAAGTATGGTATTGACCATAACTTCTCCGCTCCTAGAACACCTCAATCGAATGGAGTAGTTGAAAGGAAAAACAGGTCATTACAAGAGACTGCAAGGACTATGCTTAATGAATACACTTTGCCTAAGTACTTTTGGGCTGAAGCTGTAAATACAGCATGTTATGTACTAAATAGAATAATCCTTAGACCTTTGCTTTCTAAAACACCTTATGAACTATATTTTGATAAAATACCAAAAGTAAACTACTTTAGAGTATTTGGATGTAAATGCTTCATCTTAAACACCAAAAACCATCTTGAAAAATTTGATGCAAAATCTGATGAAGGAATATTCTTAGGATACTCACTCAACAGTAGGGTATATAGAATTTTTAATAAAAAATCTTTAATGGTTGAAGAATCTATAAATGTAAGATTTGATGAATCTTTACCTAATGATTTAAATAAATTTCTTGCTGATGATGATGATATTATTGATGAACTTAAGAACAAAACTAATGATATTTCTCTTAACAATTCAAATGATGTTACCATAGAAAAATTAGAAACACTACCTAAGGAAGTCATTCCTCATAGGAATCATCCCTTAGAAAACATCATAGGAGATCTAGATGGAGAAATCCAGACTAGATCTAAAACCCGAGAGGTATGCAATCACACTGCATTTATCTCAAGGATCGAACCCAAGAACATAGAAGAAGCACTAAAAGACAGTGATTGGATTATAACTATGCAAGAGGAGCTTCACCAGTTTGAAAGAAGCAAGGTATGGGAACTTGTCCCTAGACCTGACCACCACACCATCATTGGTGCTAAGTGGGTCTTTCGTAATAAACTGGATGAAGATGGGAACATAGTGAGAAACAAAGCAAGATTAGTTGCCAAAGGGTATAATCAGCAAGAGGGAATAGACTATGATGAAACCTATGCACCAGTAGCAAGGTTGGAGTCCATTAGAATGTTACTAGCTTTTGCATGCCATAAGAACTTTAAACTATATCAAATGGATGTCAAAAGTGCCTTCTTGAATGGATACATTCAAGAAGAGGTATATGTAGCTCAACCTCCCGGCTTTGAAGACCCTAAGTTTCCAAACCATGTCTATAAACTTGAGAAAGCTCTATATGGACTCAAACAAGCCCCTAGAGCTTGGTATGAGAGATTAAGTACTTTCTTGATAGAAAGTGGCTTCTCAAGAGGGAGGATTGACACAACCCTGTTCGTGAAGAACCTGAAGAATGACATACTCATTGTTCAAATTTATGTAGATGATATCATTTTTGGCTCAACCAACGAGAGAATGTGTACTGAATTCAGTAACAAAATGAGAAATGAATTTAAAATGAGTATGATGGGAGAGTTAAATTTCTTCCTTGGACTTCAAATAAAACAGACTGATAATGGAATTTTCATAAATCAAAGCAAATACACCAAGGAGCTACTAAAGAAATTTGACATTAACAGTCAAAAATCTTCAGACACTCCGATGAGCTCATCCTTGAAACTAACCAAGGATGAGGATGGACCTTCTGAGGATGTAACTAGATATAGAGGCATGATTGGAAGCCTTCTATATCTAACAGCAAGTAGACCTGACATCATGTACAGTGTATGTGCATGTGCTCGGTTTCAAGCTGATCCCAAGAGATCACACCTCACTGCTGTAAAAAGAATTTTTAAATATCTGAAAAGCACTTGTGATGTTGGGTTATGGTACCCCAAAAACTAACCCCTTGACTTGGTCAGCTTTTCAGATGCTGATTTCGCAGGTTGCCATATTGACAGAAAAAGTACAGTGGTACTTGTCACTTTCTCGGCTCTTGCCTTGTCTCTTCGTTTAGCAAGAAACAAAACTCCGTTGCTTTATCTACCACAGAAGCTGAATATGTTGCAGCTGGTAGATGTTGTGCTCAAATCCTTTGGATGAAGCAAACTCTCCAGGACTTTGGAGTGCGTTTCGAATCTTGCCCAATCATGTGCGATAATACCAGTGCCATAAACTTGAGTAAAAATCCTATTTTACACTCAAGGGCAAAGCACATTGATATTCGACACCACTTTCTACGAGACACCATTCAAAATGGTGATGTCTCTCTAGAATTCATTGAAACTGATAAAAAACTCGCAGATATATTTACTAAACCTCTTGGTGAAGAGCGTTTTAGTTTCCTAAGGAAGGAACTTGGCATTTGCAACCCGTTTGGCTGAATAAATATTTCTTTTTGAAAATTCTTTTCCTAAAGCCCCAGACTTGAAAAATCCTTTCCACAGCCATAAAGGATTTTTTCTAAAAATTTCTTGGAATCAACCAGTCGACCGCCCCAATATACCTGTCGATCGGCACTGACCGAATGGTTCGACGGTCGACCGCCAAGGACTTCCGATCGACCGCCTCTAACCGAAAGGGATACCGGTCGACCGCCACAATATACCGGTCGACCGACGCCGCCGAAAATTCGATTCTTAACTCTTTAAAATCAACTTTTTAACCCATTTTTTTCAAAACTTTAGAATCCTATTTGGCCTAAAACCCTATTTCGACTATTCATCTCCCAAAACCCTAGCCTAGAACTTCATTCTACCCTATAACTCTTGAGATTCATTCCTATTCATCTCCCAAAACCCTTACATCTCTTTCTCTCTTACACCTCTAATCATCATGGACTCTCACCGCCCAAATAGAGGTAAGAAAACCGTGGCTTAGAAAGGAAAAAGGAAGGCCTCTGACAAAGATCCATGGTTCTCCTCCACCATTGCTCAAGAATCATGGGATCTCTACATCTCTCGCAACATAGAGCAAGGTAGGACCATCAATACCGACTCTCTGTCCAGGTATGACATCAAAGACCTTTTTGATGCTTTGGGATGGGGTAACATTCTCAAACTTGACTCCCATTGTTATCCCCATTTAGTCAAAATGTTCTTTTGCAACCTTACCTTCTCTGGTGAAGGTGACACCCTTTTGGTCCATTCCTATGTTAAGGGCGTTCTAATAGATATCGACATCCTGATTTTAGGAGAAATCCTAGACATTTCTATGACAGGGGACCTCAAATACTACCAACCCAAGACCTACATAGAACAATTCATGGATGTTGACTGTGTGTATTCTAGCATTATGAAGGAATATGCTAATACATACAAAATTAAGGCTAAAGAACTTACGGATATAGGGAGGATTGTCAATCTTATCATCTCTTACAACATTCTCCCAAAGAGTGGTCATAGAGATGAAGTCTCCCCATTTCATGCCTATCTTACCTACTGTGTCTGCAAAAGTGTACCCATCAACCTTTATTACATCCTGCTCAAAACAATGATTACCCATGGTGATAGACTTCAAAAGGGAAATCTACCCTATGGACGGATGATTTGTCAAATCATGGACCACTTTCAAGTAGATTTTTCTAGTGAATCATTTGACCCATTTCCCCAAGAGATCAATATTTCCACCATTCGCAAAATGCATCTTCTTCCCCAGCAATCCACACACTCCAAAAAGACTACTGATGGACCTAGCCAGCCACAACAACCAGGCAGTGATGAGACCTCAGCCTATGCAACTGTTGCTGATCTTCAGAAAGTTAGAAATATCATCCTTGCCCAGTTGGCAAAAATGGAAAGAAAGCAGAATGAGATTCTCAAGCTCCTCCGCAACGAAAAGGATGTTGAGGATGACGAAGAAGACAATGACGAGGCGGACATGGAGGATGAGGATGTAGCAGATTAGAACTTATGTTTTCTTCTTGCAATTTTATGTTTGTTTCAGTCGTTTATTATTATATACTTTTGACATTTATGGAAAGTTGAACTTATGCTACTTTTCTATGTGGCACATACTCAGGGGGAGTATTTTTTTGTGTCGTTTTGATTACCTTTTTGCTGTTGACAAAAGGGGGAGAAGATTTACTTCTAACAATGACAATGATAGTATGACAATGACAATGATAGTATTATCTTTAAACTGTTTATGGAAATGTTAAATTGTTTATGGAAATGACTTTATCTATCCTTGTTTACTTTCTGGCTCTGCATTTCATTATCCTATTGATCTTTACACAGAGATAGTTAAATTATTTCTTGTATTTGGTTTCATTGTCTATGTTTGTTTGTCATCACCAAAAAGGGGGAGATTGTTGGGAAACATGTCCACACTCCTTGCCATGTTTTGGTGTTAACAAACAAACATACATCTTTAACTTGATTGTTAAAGTGTGATTAGCTTGAAGAAACTCTTAGAAGATCAAAGGTCGAATCAAGACATGAAGCTAAGCTTAAAGACATGAAACAGCAAACAAGAAGGAAAGAAGATGAAGGGCCAAAGAATGGAAGACTCAAGTGAAGAAGAAGACCACTAGGATAGATTAGTTATTTTTAATGTAATTTGTAATTTTCACATACTTATATGCACTCACCTCATGCATGTGCATTGCATCATATTAGAATGACCATAGAGCATGCCTTGACTAGGTATGGAAAGTCTCTAAGTGGTGTGGAACACACTGTAACCTAACTCAAGGGTATTTTAAGGAATCTTAAATTTAGTATCAGGAGACAAAACCTTCATAGAAGTTGTAGGAAATTGAGTTATGATTCCAACGCAATTGATCTCAAGTCAATCCAAGGTTGGACCGAAAAGTTATAGTCAAAACACTGACGATTGGTCAGTATGACAGCATTCTGTCAAAACAGAGTATGTCATATTGGAGGTCGATCGGCTGGAAGCCCCAGTCGACCGGACATGTCCGAGACCATAGGCGGTTGACCGTCTGAAAGTCCCGGTCGATCGGTGACTGCCTGGAAGTACCCCAACGGCTATATTTTGCCTCAACGGCTCTTGGCGGTCGACCGGCTACCGATGGCGGTCGACCGGTAGACCCAGAATACGTCCGTTAGAGCTTGATTTCCTACCTAAAATGCTTCATCTAAGCTCACCTATAAATACCTCTAATACTACTCATTAATTAACAATTAATTTCAACTTCAGAGAAGCATTATTTGAGCATTAGAAGTGAGAATTGGTCTACACCATTTCTTGAGTTCAAGTTCTTTATTTTACATTCAAGAGGAACTCAAGACCATCTACATCTTGGCATTTACATTACAAACATCAAGAAGATTTCAAAAGGTGCATTCATTGTATCATCATTGTATATTTCATTTGCACCACACCGGAGGTAATTCTCTTTTATTCCACTTCTCAATTTTCTATTTTACATTAAGTCTAGATTGTACTTAGGCTTGTGTAAGGACCCTCTCATCCTTAAGAGATTGTAAGGATCCTCTTATCCTTAAAAGAGTGTAAGGTGCCTCTCTACCTTAAAGGAGATTGTAAGGTGCATCTCTACCTGCAAAGGAGATTGTAAAGGTGTCTCTCTGCTTATAAAGGGGATTTGTAAGGATACTCTTATCCGTGAAAAAGATTGTAAAGGTTTTCTTCCCTACCTACTGTACTGAAAGGGAAAACTAGTGGAATACCTTACAAGAGGATTCTTGTAGGGAGTGGACTAGACTCAAATTGAGTTGAACCACTATAAATATTGTGTTGTGGGTGTTGTTATTTTATTTATTCAGCATCACTTTTAACTTATAGTCACACTTGTGACCTATACATTGGAAAGAGTTAAATTCCACTAGTATAACCTATTCACCCCCCCTCTAGGTTATTTCAAAAACTAGTATTTATTTATTTGTAATAGATAAGCTCTGAAACACCAATAAGTTCAAATCCACTAGTTTCTGCATTGAGGATGAAGAGAGAGATTCTGCATAAAAAAAATTCCAACAAACCAATAACAATGTTCACTTTATACGCATCAGACTAGTTTGTTTTTGGTTTGGGTGGGGGAGAGAGGAGGGGAATCAAAAGGTTGCAGACTTTTAAAGACACTTCATCACTGTCATGACATTCCATAGTATGAACTTCAGTTCTAATGTGATCTAGTATGAAAAAACAGAGCACCCAAAATTAGTCATTGTTCTTTATTCCAATTAGCCAAGCACAGAGAAAGAGATAAAAAGAATAAGAACAGAGTGAGTTAAAGAGAAGAAGTAGAAGAAGAAGACGGAAGACGACAGAGAAAGAGAAAGAGAGCTTACCAGTTCCAGTGGAGTCGTCGGCGAGACGAACACCGGCAGCTTATTAGAGAAAAGAGAACTCGCCAGCGGCCTATTAGGGACGGCGGGATGAACGCCAAAAGCAGAGAGGTTCCCGCGACAGTTCAACCCTATTTTTTATTTAAAAAATTCTCAAAAGTTGCAATTATAGGAAAGTGATACGGTGTATTGTCAACATATATGTTTTCCAAAGGTTTAATTCACTCACACCATAGGATCAATAAAGTCCAAGTGTCACGATCCTAGGGTGAGCTAGAGGATGTGTGGCTCACCCCCGCGCTATAGAGGAGCCGAATCCCTCAAAGAACCAGGGGTAGAGAATGTGACAGTTAAAACAATTACTTTCTCAGGTAGCCAGAATGGGTTCAGAATTAAGTCATGGGGAAGGCCCAGTTATGGATTTGTCAAGGGTGTCCTTTTCCAAGATGGCATCATGGAGAATGTCGATAATCCCATTATAATGGACAAAATTACTGCCCACATGGTGAAGATTGCCCTGGACGGGTACAACAACATGCGGGTAAATTTGGAAACGTAGTTTATTATCATACTTGCTCAATTGAACTGGGCCCCCATTAAACTTCAGGTTTCAGCCCTCACGCCAAGTTAGCCCCTAAGCTGGACTTGGGAGTCGGGCCTGATGAAACCTGTTTGGGGAGATTGAATTTTCTCCTTCCCCCCACCCTACCCCTCTCCCTCTCGCTTTCCCTTTCCCTTTCCCTTTCCCTTTCCCTCTCCCTCTCCCTCTCACTGTCCCTCTCCCCTAAGGCTCTTCTCCTCTAATTTCAAGTTTCTTATTCAAATAGTCTCACTAGCAAGATATGATTTGCAGGTTTCAGGGCTGAAGATTAGTGAGGTCACCTACAAGAACATTCACAGAACGTCAGCGACTGAAGTAGCAGTGAAATTTGACTGTAGCTCTCAGAATCCATGCAGTGGGATTGAATTGGAAGATGTGAATCTTACTTATCAAAATCAAATAGCAACATCATCTTGCACCAATGCAGTTGGCTATGCTTATGGTCTAATTCAACCATCAAGTTGTTTAAAATGATTATTTTCCCCCACTTTTTGGCATCATTGCCATATATTACTATATGAAAATGCTAGTTTAACTACTGATTGGCAACAAGTTCCATCTGAGATTTTATTTGTTAAGCTACTGTTGTTTTCTTCTTCTTCTTTTTTTCCGGTTAATAAAAAATTAATTAAGAGAAAAAACAGAGTACAATGGAAAAGCCCATTGGCATGATAAAAGGGGACCCTATGAAAAATACAAACTAATAAAATGATGATACATCAAGACTAGGGGTGGATAAAAACAATTAATGAAAAGATGATACATCAAGAGCATGGTTCGAGAACTCGAGTGAAACATGCAAAATTTCACATGTTTCGCAGGTATCACCAGGGGTCGAAATGAAACCTCTGGTGAGTGTAAAAATCACTTATTTCGACCAGGTATTGACTAGTTTCGACCATATTTCCAACATTTCCCATGTTTCAACCGAAACATGGGAAATTTTGACCTTTTTGACCTGGTTCGACCACTTGGGTTGAACCAGGTCCTATTTAAGTTATTGCAAACAGAAACCATTCATTGGTTTCAGTAGATTTAGACCTTCTCTTTTGCATTTTTTCTTCCAAGTCTAGGAAACTTGGGAAAATAGTGGAGATTTTCTTTTTTCACTACCAAACTTGAATCTAAGGGTGATTAGTGCTTCCTCTACACAAGAAAGGCATCTTGAACCAAAAAGGTAAGTCCCAACTTCCACAAAAAGTATTTTTTTTTATATAATATGGCAGTAAGTATGATAGAATCATATAATTTTTTTATATGTTGCGTAGGAGGACCTAATCTACTCATTCACGGTGGCCGAATTTTGTTTTGCATGTTAATGCTTCTTTTTTTTCTGTTTTTAAAAATGCATTTACCTAGAATATTTTTTTGAAAAAAAAATGGGTTAATAGTTAGTCTTTGGTGTTCAACTTAATATATGTTGAACACCATCAACCGATCTACACCTTGATGGTTTCAGTTTTTTTTTTTTTCAAAAATTCATTAAATATATTCTGAAATTATTTTAAAAATGTAAATAATTACGAAAAATTGTCTATTATGGTTTGAAAATTCAAGAAATTTATTGAATGTATTACAAATGAATTTACAATCATGTTTGTAAACTAATGTGATGTTTCGTAATTATTCATTATTTATTAATTAAATAATTATTTTTAAAATATTTTTAAATAGGGAAAAAATATAATGCTTTGTTGGGAATTTGCAATTATCTTTAATTATTTTTATGAGTCATTATGGATGCATATATGTTTATAATTGGTTTCTTTTTTGTTGGAACAGTGTTTGTCGTAAGATTTTAAGTATTGCATAATGATTGATAGAGGTGGGGACATTGCATGGCTGTATGGGAGACCTCTATCAGCTAATAAGAGGAAGTCACAATGTAATTATTGTTAGAAAAAAGTCATATCTGGTGGCGCCACAAGATTAAAATGGCATCTTGCTGGTGGGGGACAGGAATGTGTTGGGCTGCCCTAATGTATCCAATAAGATCAAGAGGAGCATGTTGGAGCATTTAAAAGGAGGGTTGCAGACGAGGAAGGAGAAGAGGGCAGTTAGGGATGAATACCATGATGCTTGCCTTGAGTCATTGCCAAAGTTAGGGGAGCAAGATTATGACAGTGAGGAACCCTGACTTGGATGATGTACAAATGGCACAAGAGGCTTAACAATTGAGGAGAAATTTTATTGCAAGCAGAGCCCAACTTGATATTGATGAGGAAAGATGGGTACAGAGGGCTAGGGGAGCTGGTTCATCTCGAGCGATTGAAGAAGACCCTGAACCACGGAGGAGGAGGAGGAGGTTGAGACATAGAGAGTGAAATGTTCCATTGAGGAGGTCCCAGAGTTTGAGGGACCAACCCCACCACCACGTCGTAACCGTAATGTTAAGGTTCTCCAATCTAATCATGCACTGTATCAAAGGTAGGACTTGAGATAGTTAAAATTGAAGTAAGTGTGGACCAATGTTAAGGAGGCAGTGGGGATGACTCTCTCCAAGTGGGTTTTCTATCATATCGTTCCAGCCAATGTGACCACAAAGTCATATTACCAAAACATGCTAGATGAGATTGGTAGGGCTAGTCTAGGTGTGATGTAATGACCCAAGAATATAACAAGTACTAAACTCACCTGGGAGATCGGTGAGGTATCCCCACCAAGAATACAGCTAGTACTAGGGGGTTTGGGAGATCAGTGAGGGTGTGTAAACTTTAGTCCCACATTGCCTAGGGAGAGATTCCTAGACTAGTTAATAACCTCTAGCCTCCTTAATATGACACAACGAGTTTTAAAGCTTTGAGGCCCATGGGTCAAAGAGGACAATATTGTGCAAGGTTAATAGCGATGGGGTATTACAAATGATATCAGAGTGGACTCCGACAGCATGTGGGGCCACCCACCTGGGTGATCGATGAGTTGTCCCCACCAAGAATACGGCTAGTACCAGGGGATTTGGAAGATCAGTGAAGGTGTATAAACTTTAGTCCCACATCACCTAGGGAGAGATTCCTGGACTAGTTAATAACCTCTGGCCTCCTTAACATGGCACAACGTATTTTAAAGCCTTGAGGTCCATGGGCTAAAGAAGACAATATTATACAAGGTTAATGGAGATGGGGCGTTACATGTGAAGGGGTCAACAACTTATGAGATGAATAATGTATATTTGTCAAAGCAGAAGAAAGAGTTGGTAGATTACATTGAGGATCTGAAGCCAATGTGGGAGTATTATGGGGTGACCGTGATGTGTGATGGATGGACAAGACCCACTAGACAGTCCATCATCAATTTCATCGTGAATTGTGATGGAAAGACAATCTTCTTAAAGTCAGTTGATGCATCCAGTGAGAAGAAAGATGCAAAATACATCTACAACCTCTTAGAAGAGGTGGTAAAGGATGTTGGGGTCAAGAATGTGGTATAAATTATCACTGATAATGGGAGCAACTTCAAGAAATCTGGGGAAAAGTTAATGAAAAATTGAGGGTGACTCCCTGTGTAGGTCATTGTATAAATCTCATGTTAAAAGACGTGAAAATTTTGAAGATTGTAAAAAGTGTGGTAGAAAAAGCGAGACAGGTGACCACATATGTGTACAACCATGGGTTTGCTTTGAACTTGTTAAGGACAAAATATGGTGGGGACTTGTTGAGGCTAGGATTGACAAGGTTCGCGACGAACTATATCGCCTTGAAGAGCTTTGAGATGAAGAAGTCTGGATTGAGATCCATGTTTGCTTTTAAGGAGTGATTTTAATTGGGATGAATCTAACTTTTAGGGAGAAAAAGTAGCCCGAGCCACTATATCTAGTGAAAAATTCTTGGAGGATATCAAGAAAGTGGTGAAGATATTAGATCCGATTGTGAGTGTCTTAAAGTTGGTTAACTCATAGAAAAAACCCACCTTACCAATCATATAGGCATCCATTGAAATGATGAAGATAGAGGTTGAAGTGGTGTACCAAAAAAGTAACAAGAAGTTCCTTGCCATAATCAATGACCGCTGGAGAGGGAGCTCATGCATCCTCTATATAAGGCTGATTAGTTTTACTTTATTCACCTTACTTTAACTTGTTAATACTAGCATATACTTTTGCTTACCCAATATTCACCTTATATATTTTCAGCTTATTACCTAAACCCCAAGTATCAATACAAGCATAGGCTTGGCTTGAGAACTGATCTCATAGATACAGTTCACACCATGGTGGAGAAGATTGAGTCAAACCCAACCGCACAGAATATCATCAACATGGAGGTGAGTGTTGAAGTTACTAATTGATGCAATTTTTAACCTAGGATATGAACATTAAGTTGCTAACATTAGTATCGACGTACAGATGAAAGCCTTTAGGGATGGAACTGGGAGTTTTGGCCACACAACGGCTATTGCTAATCGATATAGCATTACTGCTAGTTGGTCCAATGACCTTCTTCTTTTCTTTCATATTCAGCTATTCACCATCATAGAAACTCAACTAATAGTCTCTCATTGTTTTATGCAGCCGAATGATGGGTGCAATATGGAAGAGACTCACCCAACTTGTCCAAAGTAGTAATTAAAGTGTTATCTCAAACATGTTCCACCACTGGGTGTGAGTGCAATTGGAGTACTTTCAACCTCATACACTCCAAGAGATGGAATAGATTGGCTGTTGCATGGCTGTCAGACTTGGTCTATGTGCACTATAATATGAGATTGAAAGAAAAGCATATACGCCTTGGTATGGAGATTGATACTAACCCAATCAAGGTTCCTGATATCTTCCAATTTGAGTCAGATGATGAAGATCCCCTTTTATGAGTGAGTTAGAGATCAAGGTAAACCACTTTTAGATGAGCCTGATGGTCAGCCTAGCAATCAAATTGCTTCAGGAATGGGTGTTGATGTGAAAGAATATATGTCAAAAGAGGGGAGAATTCACGCTGAGTCACCACTTCCATTTGAGTCCCACTCTAGTGCTGGAATTGAAGAAGAAGAGTATCGGTCCCCTTCATCGGATTTCACTCGGTCCCCTGACCAGACACAAGGAGATGATGATGATGATGATGGTGGTGGTGGTGGTGGTGGTGGTGGTGGTGATGGGGATGGTGGGTATGATGGTAGTAATAAATTAGCTGCCATGCGAGCTGAAGATGATATATTAGCTGTCATGCAAAGTGACACGATTCCACAACCATCTTCAATCAGATTCACAAGGGAGATTAAGTTCACACATGCCACGTGAGATGAACATCATGGTTCCCGATAATGGAGAGGCTATAGTTGAGGACCACGCAAAAGGTTTGGGCCTCATAATGAGGCAGTTGGGATGGGCCAAAGCATGGATATATCTAGTTTGTCTGCCACAATAGAATCCATGAGTTTGGGACAGGGTGGAGGATCTGGGCATTGACGTGCACCAGAATTCATTGACTCAAGCCCTAGTCCAGTACATCATGGTGATAGTGGCTTTGAGAGCACTGGATCAGTTGCATCGCATTATGGGTATCTAGGACAGTATGGTGTATATTTTGGTGGACCACCCTTCGAGAGCACCAGTTCATTTGGATATGGTAGTGGTTGTGGATAGTATAATGAATCTTCCTCCTCATTCAAACAGGAGGGTTCTATAGGTGGCGGGTCATCTTTTGTTGACAGTATCTTTGGGTATCCATCCCAACCTTCTATGCCACCCACAACCTATGATTGTGACTTACTCATTCCCTAGGTTAGGATACCTAGCTAATGTTAATGATGAATCTTATAGAAGAGCGATGAGAGACTACCAAAACAATTAGGCCCAAAACATGTCATGGGATGCATATGTCTCTCATTCAGAGGAGTGGCTACGACATCTGCAGTGATACGCAGCTCATGGGATGGAAGCTCCTAGACACTCTACTTGGAATTGAGTCACTACTTTCGAGTGTTGAGTAATTGAGTCACTACTATTGATTGTTGATAGATAACTATTGATGATGTAATATTTTAATTTATTTTGGATCATTTGAATTATGTCTTATGTTTTGATGTAGATTGTAGACTATATAGTCATTATGTCTTATGTTTTGATGTAGATTGTAGACTATATATAGTCATTATGTAGTATAATTTCAGAATTTAAGTCAATAAGTCAGCGTAATAATTATCGAACCTTTGGTTCACCAGACAAGTAAGACTTTATGTGTTTTTTTTTTATGAAACTAATGATGTGAATATATTAGAAATGTTTAAAAATAGGATGTACACAAAAAATCAGGCAAAAAAAAAATACTATTTGGAGGTCGAAACCTAAGTTTCCACCATACCGAAAAAAATTCCCTAGTATCCTCGAAATTTCCCAGGTTTCGATCAAAATTTCGATCTCCTTAGGGATCGAAACCTGATACCATGAACCTTGATCAAGAGCCAGGGTAGAGGGAGAAACATTAGTAAAAGATAATACATCAAAAAGCCGGGATTAGGGGAGAAATAAGAGAAAAGTCCCAATTAATAACAAAATGCCTATTTCTTAATGTGTCTGGACTCGTAGAACAAATGGAGAGAAGCCTATTTCTGATCTCAAACGAAACAGCTTCCCAGTCTGATCTATATAGTACACAAGGAAATTATTTCTTCTGGGATGTGTTTGTAAATACTACAGACTCAAATAGCCACTTTAAATTGCAAACACAATAAGAGAGGAATAGAAATAAAGACCAAAAATGGATAAGAGTGAGAGAGTAACAATATAAGGTGGCATAGCACTACTACCTAGGTGCACTGGAAGCCAGATGGGACCTTCTTTCCACAGTAGTTCAGAAGCAAGGTCAAGGAAACTGGGATATTGAGGTTAAGGCCCAAGACGTTTGCTTTCATGGCGGTGAAAAGGCAACCAGCATGAAGATCAACCAGACCTTTAATGAGAGTGCAGCAATGGATCTTGGGTGGCTTTCCCAGTACTATGTTGACCAAGTTTTTTAGAACATTAGCACAAACACCAAACTTTAAGGTGTCCTTTGGGCAACTTCCCTTACCTACTGGCTTAGGGCTTGGCTTGGCTTGGCTTGGCTTGGCTTGGCTTGGTTTAGGTGACAATGACTTTGGTGGTGGAGGTGTTAGGCATTGGGAAGAGACCATAGTGAAGAAGAGAAGGTTAAGGGTCAAGAGAATGGCAATTGATGCAATTGCCTTGGAAGCCATCTCAAGTACAAAGAATAGGAGGCCCTGGTGCCCAAATAGGACTTTGGTGCAATGGTGAGGGTTAGTCTGGGTTTTATAGAGGGAGGATGTGATCTGATTGGTAATAAAAATACCACATTAATTGGAACCATGTGAAAGCACATTGGCTTGGATCACCCAACACCACATAGCTATGCAAGTGGAAGTGGAAGTGGAAGCGCCTCGTTAGAGATAACAGAGCTTTGGAGCTTTCTATATGGTTGTTTTGACTGATTGGCAGTTTATTCAGTTAATTAACCACTAAAAATGAAAAATCATGAACCTGGTTTGTCCTCTAGAGAGAGAATCTTAAATCAAGCCATCAATTAAGACTAATTTTTCCATTTTAGATAAGCTTCAACAAGTTTGAGTTTTACCAGTTATTTTTCCCAAATACATTCCTCTAGTCCCACAGGTTTGATCTGATTCTATAGAATCTGATCCATTTTCTCATCGAGCGAAAGGTACAAAATAAATCAGATCAAACTTTTGACCAAAGTCCTATGTGAAATCTTCAGTTTTTTTTGTCTTCCCATAGGTACAACTTTGAATCAATAAAGAACCCTTTCTTTTGTATAAATCAATATTATAACACTCTAGTTCTTTCTAGCTGATACCTCCCAAGAAAAATCCCGAATTAGGTCTTAAATTGACGAGTTAGTGTGAGCAAATTCCAAAATGGCATGGGCGGGAGATAGAACATCTCTCTCTCTCTCTCTCTCTCTCTCTCTCTCTCTCTCTCTCTCTCTTGTTTTAAGATTATAAAGAGTACACAACGCTACGCCAATTGGATGACTGTAAACATGGGGGTGTTTTTATCCTAGAGGAAGAGAAAGAGGGGAAGAATTTCTTCAAGCATTCTTGACATCTTTGTGTTTGCAGAGAATGGATTCTAGAAATTTAACCATTCATTAAGTGGAAAGACAAATTCATTGGAGATGGAGAATTAACGTTAATTAGAAGTTGATCCCTTTCCAAAAGAAGAGATACAATTGCATATTGAGAAGGCGACCCATCATGTTGATATTAGCGCTTGATTTGAAGAAAAAGAGTTCCATTGGGAAGACACTCGAATCACTATTATGCGTAAAAGAACAAATCATTGTATTAGGTCTGCCCCTTATATTCATTGATCAGTTGATTAGAAAACTTGATGCGGCTTCGACAATCATAGTTTGAGCCCGTTGTTACCCTTGTTGGGTTGTTTTTTTTCCTTCTCATCGGGGGTTTTGAGTCCCTTGGTGACATTTCTTCCTTGGTCCTTTGTTTTTTCTTTTATTTCCTTCTTTAGGGTTTAATATATATTTTATTTCAACGAAAAAAAAAAGGGGTTAATTAGAAGCCAAATTTTTACCCAAAAAAAGATCGAGTTAACAATCTATATAAGTTATGTATGTACCGAGTTTCAACAAGAGGTATGATCTAATTCAGCTTATACCTTCTCTTTTTTTTCTTTTTTTTTTCAGAACCACTTGTCTGTGATAATGAAGCATTGTTGGGAATATGGAATGTAAAATCAAAATTTGGCCGTGAGGTTTGAAACCTCAAATGTATTATGGTATTTACCAAAAACTAAGAACAAGTTTTGGATTACCTTGTTGGGTTTTGAGCTGCATAGTGTGTTCTAAGGTCTGAGAATGGAAAGATCTTCGATAATATTTTCTTAACATACCTCTATAGTGTGACAAGCGTAACACTTTTAATGGAGCAAGGAGTAGTGGAGAGATATACTTACTTTGCAACCAACTATCAAAAAAGTACGAGGAACTATTGTTGATGCTAATGCAAGGAGAGGTTATTAGTGCTGAGCAGTTGTTGCTACTGTCAAGGAGCCATTGAGGGTTGTTGCCGGAGTGGTGGAGGTGTTGTTGTGGACATGAGTGCACACTTGAGGTCTTCCTAGCCGTGGATGTCGGGGTTGGGCACCTAAAACATTGGATAAGATCTTTTTTCATACCTGATGCGGTAAAAATTGACTAGATGACCTTCCCTGCAGTTCCTGGTGCTCCAGTTGACCTGCATAGAAGAGATGACAGGAGAGAGTTAGGCTGACCAGACGGGGGACTCTCCGATGCCTAAGTCAGATCTTTCCACATTAGACGCTCAAGAGAGCTTTTCCAGTAAAAAGGAGTGATTGATCCATCCTCTATGATGGAGGCTTACATTGGTATTTATAGGTTGCTGATGGAGAGAGAAGGAGGAGCGTTTGTGGAGAGTCCAGTTCAGGCGTAGAGTCCTTGAGGGGAGTGGCTCTGTGATTCTAGGAATATTTCGGGTTTCAGGGCATATTCTGGGAATATTCCCCATTGATATCGGAGGTGCAAGTCATGAGAGGGCTGGATGCCTCTAATGACATGTAGGGGATAGAGTTCTACCCCCATGATCAGGGATCACGTCCCTTGAATGTAGGAGTGGATGTGTGCACATTTCTGGGTGCCTTACTTGACTGTGCAGAGTCGAGCTGATAGGTCAATCGAGTCGAGGTGACTGATCGACATAAGAAGGCCCCGAGGTGGCTGCTCAGCCTGATGGAGGGCCGAGGTGGCAGCACGGCCTGATGGGGTGCTGAGGTGGTAGCATAGCCTGATGGAGGGTCGAGGTGCATCATTGGTTAGGACGATCCCTGCCCATGCCGTAGTTAGAAAGAAATACCCTCATCACCAGCCCCCCTCTAGTAGTTCGGATCGATCTGCTAGACTATTTAATTAGATCTCGACCTTTGTACGATGTGCGTTGTCTATTCGGTGTAAAACGCACTGCTTTAATTCCTTAGTCGAGGCTCCTCAACGGTTCAAGGACGTGGCTGTCGCTTGTTCAAAGGCGAAGGAGGAAGCAAAGCGCCTTCATGGGGAGCCGCACAAGATCACAGGCCAACTGGAGGTTGAAAAGAAAATGGCCCAATTTGAGGAGGTCCGTGCCAATGATGTCGAGTTGATAACTGGAGAGCTGGAATCGGAGGTTGCTAAGCAGCTCAATGCCAACAGCAACTTGACATGGCTGTCGCTTGTTCAAAGGCGAAGGAGGAAGAAAAGTGCCTTCATGGGGAGCCGCACAAGATCACAGGCCAACTGGAGGTTGAGAAGAAAATGGCCCGATCTGAGGAGGTCCGTGCCAATGATGTCGAGTTGATAACTGGAGAGCTGGAACCGAAGGTTGCTAAGCAACTCAATGCCAACAGCAACTTGAAGAAGGAGAATGATGCTCTTTAGGATGAGTTGTCCGAGACTCAGGGTGCTCGCAAGGAGGAGCTCGCAGCTAGGGTTGGCGAGCTTGAAAGGCAACATCGGGCTAAGCTGGAGGCCAACGAGGTGGCTGAACCCCTAGGCCTATCAGAAGTGGTTGGTTGACGTTAACATTGCTTCGTTTTAGATCGACTGGGACGATGCCATATGGTTCATCCTAAGTAAGATGCCAGGCTATAATCTGATGGACTATAAATAGTGTGTTCCCACCCTTGCTATTTCGATGCAGCTCGGTGGCTTGATCGACGTTGGTGAAGAGGTGACCCGACTCGAAGGATAGACAAGTGAAGAGCTAGGCCCGTGGATTAGCCCCCCGAGATTAGCCTTATATATTATTTTTATGTAGATGTCTCCTTCTAAAGAGATGTACTTTGAGGGTTTTTTTCCACTTTTTTTATGAATGAAGATTTTATTTTGATGTCTTCATCTCTCAGCATTCTTGAGCTTCTTTTTTTATTTTCTTGTGCTTCGAGCGAGGCTTGAAATAACTATTGGAAGAATAAGGACTAGAACAGATGTCTGAGTGTGGCTCCGTTCCCTAGCTGAGCTCAGAATTGATCTTCTATGTCTAGTTTATGAGCTCTTGAGGTGCCAAGCCTAGGCCTAGCCATTGGGGTGCCGAGCTGGGGCTCGATCTTAGAGAATACCGAGCTTGGGCTCGATTTTAAAGGGTGCTGAGCTTGGGCTCGATCTTTTGAAGTGCCAAACCTGGGTTTGGTCTTGGCAGTGCTGAGATGGGGCTCGGTCTTAGAGAATGCCAAGCTTGAGCTCAGTCTTAGAGGCTGCTGAGCTTGCGCTCGATCTTTTGAGGTGCCAAACCTAGGTTTGGTCTTGGTAGTACCGAGCTGGGGCTTGATCTTAGAGAATGCCGAGCTTGGGCTCGGTCTTAGAGGGTGTTGAGCTTAGGCTCAATCTTTTGAGGTGCCAAACCTAGGTTTGGTCTTGGCAGTACTGAGATGGGGCTCGGTTTTAGAGAATGTTGAGCATGGGCTCGGTCTTTTGAGGTGCCTTGTGTTAAGGTTTTTTGTAGTGCCGAGCCGAGGCTCGAGCTTACATGCTTTAGTGCGTAAGGTCTTGAGGTGCTGAGCCATGCTCGGGCTTACATGCCACAATGCATAAGGTCTGAAAATGTCGAGCCAGTGCTTGGGCTTTCATGCCTTAATGCGTAAGGGCTTGAGGTGTTGAGCCCTGCTCTGACTTACGTGCCTTAGTGCGTAAGGGCTTCATGTGTCGAGCCAGGGCTTGGGCTTGCATGCCTTAGTGCATAAGGGCTTGAGGTGCCAAGTCGAGGCTCGGGTTTGTGTGCCTTAATGCGTAAGGGCTTGAGGTGTCAATCCGGGGCTCGGGCTTGCTTGCCTTAATGCGTAAGGGCTTGAGGTGTCAAGCCGGGGCTCGGGCTTAAATGCCTTAATGCTAAGTGCTTAATGTGCCGAGCCAGGGCTCGAGCTTGTGTGCCTTTGTACGTAAGGGCTTAAGGTGCCAAGCTAGGCTTGGGCTTGGGCTTGTGTGCCTTAATGTGTAAGGGCTTAAGGTGCCGAGCTGGGGCTCGGGCTTTCATGCCTTAGTGCATAAGGGCTTGAGGTGCCAAGCCGGGACTCGAGCTTGAATGTCTTAATGCGTAAGGGCTTGATGTGCCGATCTGGGGCTCCAGCTTGCGTGCCTTTGTGCGTAAGGGCTTAAGGTGCCTACCCAGGGCTCAGGCTTGGGCTTGAATGCCTTAATGCGAAGGGCTTGATGTACTGAGCCGGGGTTGGGGCTTGCGTGCCTTAGTGCGTAAGGGCTTGAGGTGTTGTGCTGGGGCTCGAGCTTGCGTGCTTTAATACGTAAGGGTTTGATGTACCGAGCCGGGGCTCGGGCTTACGTGCCTTTGTGCGTAAGGGCTTAAGGTGCCGAGCTGGGGTTCGGGCTTGAATGCCTTAATGCTTAAGGGCTTGATGTGCCAAGCTAGGGCTTGGGCTTGCATGCCTTACTGCGTAAGGGCTTGAGGTACCGAGCCAGGGCTCGAGCTTATGTGCCTTAATGCGCAAGGGTTTGATGTGCCGAGCCGAGGCTCGGGCTTGCGTGCCTTGTGCGTAAGGGCTTAAGGTGCCAAGCCAGGGTTAGGGCTTGAATGCCTTAATGCTTAAGGCCTTAATGTGCAGAGCTGGGGCTCGGGCTTGCATGCCTTAATGCGTAATGGCTTGAGGTGCCGAGCCGGGGCTTGGGCTTGCGTGCCTTAGTGCGTAAGGGCTTGAGGTGCCGAACTAGGGTCTAGTCTTAGTGCCAAGCTTGAGCACTGTCTTAGATGCTGCCGAGCTTGTACCTCGGTCTTCGATGATGCCGAGCTGTAGCCTATCTTTATGCCTTAGTTGTTAAGGTCTTTGTTTCCTTAGAAGAGCTAGATATTTGGGAGAAGCTTCATAGTATATTGATGTGTGGTATGCACTTGGGACTAATACATTGCTTCGAAATAGAATCTAATCCGCTCTGTGAATAAAATTGAATAACTGAGATATGGAAGCTAAGGTACTGACAATATCAAATCTATAAGACTAACACCCAATCGATGGGATTTCAATACAATCTACTGATAAAAGTATCTACTGGCCTCAGTGATTGGGATAGTAAGCAGCTGTTCTACTGGCTCGACTTGAGTCAGGAGGCTTTCATCTCGGCAATCAACAATTTCTACCATACATTCTAGGCCCGAGCATGGTTTCTTGACAGATTTTATAAAGTTTGCAAAGTATTCCTGGGATTCTTTCTAGCTGGACTTTTGCATTCCCCAACTTCATTGCTGGTGGGGAATTTGACTTTTATGTGCTTAGTGGACACAATCGCCCCAAGGCCAATGAGACTAGGTCGGCCAAGGATTGCGTTGTAGGGTGAGGCGATCTTGGCAACCATAAAAGAAGCCATGGTAGCTGTCACACCCCGTTCACACTGAATCGGGCCAGTGACCGGGTTAACACCGGTTAACCCAAACCTGCCAAGATCATCTGATACTGTATTCCACCACAACATACACACAACTAATATAAGCTCATCAGATCAGCGGAAGACTAGGTTTACCTGTGAATGTTCCCATAATACTTGATACCCGAATTGTGATACAATAGTTATATACATATGGGCTCGAAGGCATGATATTTACAAAATAAAAGTACAAGTCACATATCAAGTACATAAAGGAAACCATCAAAATAATCAAAGTACACAGCTCGGCTCGGTATCAAAGGCTAGAGCTCAGCCCGGCATCAGGGGTTGAGCCTAGCTCGGCACCACATGGTAGAGCTCAGCTCGGCCTCAAGAGTGGAGCTCAGCTCGGCATCAGAACTGCGGTCCCGCAGCACAACTCTCACACGAGCAATCAGTGTCGTGCTCTAACTCCTCAGGGGCCCATCAGTCCTCTTCCAGAAACTAGACTGTGCGACCCACCCCGTGCTCTTCAGATGTATGACCTGCAAAATCATCTAAAAAGGGGGGTACCCGTGGGATGAGCTCACTAGCTCAGTAAGTGGTAAGATGGAACACACAGCAGTCCACACATCAAAACACAATCATATGCACTACATGCCATGCAATACATTTTAAATCACATCCACCTAAGCAGCATTACTAAGTCTTTGGTTTAGTGCTACTACAGCCATAGTGCGCGTATACTCCGGGTACGAGCCACAAACTCCATCCCCCGATACGCCCAAAGGGCTGTCGGAGGAGGCCCACCGTGAGTACTCAAAAAATTAAAAACATGCCGACCACCGGCTCTCAACAGAAATGTAAATGACTGAAATTAAAGGTACTGACTCCAGTAATTTAAAAGTAGTACGATTGGCCCTCTTGAATATACCACCGGGGTTGTCGACTGTCCTAATGACCCGCCGGGCGTTTTGTCTAACCGCCACAGTGACCCGACAACCGCGACCACTGCTTCCCCCCAAATGGTAACCCAACACCTTAACCCCTATTGGGAAGGGTCGTAGCACGGGACGGTGAAAATCCTAAACCGTATGCTCCTATATGACAATAGTACGATTGCATAGTGCCACCGCGTCCCATACCACGGGCCACCAATGCACTTATTTCCAAGCCGACTACGGCATCTAGTCTATTAATGCATCATGCACAATGATGTCAACATTCAATCACATAAGCATCTCATCACTTGGCATTTAGAAAGTAAACATAGCACACATGCATAACAATGTGAGGATGACTAATCTACATAGCATATTCATGATGGCATGACTAGACTAGATACATTTGAATGAATGCCAAATAATGCCTTGAAACAAGGCCAAACGTCCTCTCCCCACTTACCTGTAGTGTATAAGGATTCCCGTTCGGTACGGGTGAGATCCGGTGCGAGATGCGTAGGATTTGGTGAACCTAACATGAGTGAGCGGGATTAGTATTTCACCATTTTATGATCAAAATTAACGAGATCCTATGACAAAATCATGTTTAGAACGTTAAAAGAAGGTTGCACGTCCGATTTGGGTCCAATTGGACGTAAGAATCACATTCGGGGCCTCTCAGGTGGGTCAGACAGCCCACCTGTCTGGCCCACTGGTCTGGCCCACCGGTTGGCCCGCCGGTCTGGCCCGTCGATTGGACCAGGGGGTCTGCTAAGACCGACGGGCAGGGTGGCCCGCTGGTTAGCCCGTCGGTCTGGCCCGTCGGTTGTGCCCGAGGGCCCTGCCCTCTCAAGCGGGTGCCCACAGGCGGGCCAGATGGCCCACCGGTCTTGGCGAGAAAACTGCTGTTTCTTCCCAACTTCCTGCATTCTTTGGGGATTCAAATGAGGCTTTTTCCAACCCATTCTTCACACTTTCAATGTCTTATAGGATGGTTCTAACCTAGATCTAGGTTAGATTCAAGTGATGGGAAACCATCTTACCTTCTTTGCTCAAGAACACCTTCAAACCCTCACAATCACTTCAAACCCACAATGCTTCTCCAACCTTGTCAATACCTCTTCAAATCCTTCAAGATCAACACATAAATCATCTATTAAACCTTCGATTCATCATTTCAAAGGGGATTTACAAGATCTCAAGAAACCCTACTCGAATCAAGGGTTTTACTTGGGTATGGTGAATGTTTAAGGAACCACACCTTGCTTACCTCTAAATGTAGATCTAGTGTTGAAGATCCCTCTTCCGGCGCCGGAATGGGAAGATCAAGCTTCGGCGCCACTGAAATCCTTCTCTTCTTCCTCTTCGTTCTCTTCCCTTCTTCTTCCCTTTCTTTTCTCTCTCCCCTTTACTATCCTCACCAACGTACGGGTGTCATAAATGAAAAGAAAATAAAATCATAAATGCTATATATATATATACTTCCTAAATAACTAAATAGTTCACATGGATGGGTCACTCAAGTGGGTGGATGCGCCCACCTGTCCGCCCACCTGAGGGCCAAAACTTGGGATTTTGATAGAGTTCGGGCCTCGACGCGAACCCCACCCCTGGCATACGATGTAATATATGTATACACCTTAATATACGGCTACAATACCTGCGTTATCCGTACATGGCCTTATGATAGGTGCATGTACACTGCTTGGGTACTCCCGTCTCTTCTGGCACTGGCTCGGACTTGTCGGGCCAGCCGGTGTTTAAGGTCACCCTTGCCATCATAGTCCATAGGGAGCCCGCTCTAACTCTCTTCGGTTTGGGTCCTGCATAGTTAAATCGGGTCAACCGAGTAATCGGATCGGGTTTAAGAAGTAGGGTATTACATTTACCCCCCTTCTGAAATATTTCGTCCTGGAAATTACGTACCTGGTTGATCAAAAAGATGAGGGTACTTGGCTTGCATTTCATCCTCTTTCTCCCAAGACACTTCTTCAAGTGAATGATTAGCCCATCGCACCTTTACATAGGAAATGGAGCGGTTGCGAAGGGTTTTTACCTTTCGGTCCAAAATTTCAGCCGGCTGTTCTGTATAGGTCATGTCAGCTTCAAGGTATTCTGGCTCCATGGGTAATACATGAGAGGGATCATGAACGTATCGCTTCAGCATGGATACATGGAATACATTATGAACGTCCTCGAGTGAAGGTGGCAGAGCAAGCATGTAGGCTACTGAGCCAACCTGGGCTAAGATCTCAAATGGTCCAATGTATCTTGGGCTCAACTTTCCCTTTCTATGAAACCTTTGCAACCCTTTAGTAGGAGAGATCTTGAGAAATACCTTTTCTCCTGGCTGAAATTCAATGTCTTTTCTGCGGGCGTCCGCATAGCTCTTTTGACAAGACTAAGCTGCTTTAATCCGTTCTCGAATAACGTCGACTTAGTCACAAGTCATCTGTATCATCTCAGGTCCTAACATTCGACGTTTGCCTACCTCATCCCAATACAAAGGAGTTCTACACTTCCTGCCATATAATGCCTCATACGAAGCCATCCCAATTGTAGCTTGGTAGCTGTTGTTATAGGCAAACTCCATAAGAGGTATATATTCTTCCCAACTGCCACTCATCTCCATTGTACGTGCCCTGAGCATGTCCTCTAATATTTGTATGGTTTGCTCCGACTGACCATCAGTCTGTGGGTGGATAGCAGTACTCAGATTCAACTGTGACCCCAAGGCACGCTGTAAGCTTTTCCAAAATCTGGAAGTGAACCTTGGGTCCCTATCTGAAACAATGCCCACTGGCACTCCATGTAAGCGCACTATGTTGTCCATATAAATTTGTGCTAGTTTGGCCCTGGAGAACTTGGTCTTGATGGGAATGAAATGAGCAGTCTTGGTAAGCCGATCAATGATCACCCATATCACGTCCATTCCCTTAGGTGTATATAGTAGTACGGTGACGAAGTCCATTGTAATCCTCTCCCACTTCCATTCTGGTACTGGGAGTGGCTGAAGAGTATCATAAGGTCGATGCCTCGCAGCTTTTACTTTCTGGTATGTGAGACAAGTCACCACATACAGAGCTATTGTGACTTTCATGCTTGGCCACCAGTCATGTTGTTTGAGGTCTTTGTACATCTTGGTACTTCTTGGGTGAAGTGAATACTCGGAGCTATGTGCTTCTCGCACTATCTTATCTTGTATATCCAAATCATCGGGTACACACAGTCTGCCTCGAAACATGAATGCCCCATCACTGGCTAAAACAAAATCTGGGTCGTTCATTGTTTGATCTTGAACCTTAACTCTGATCCGCTGCAATTCAGGATCCAAAGGTTGTTTCATTATTACCTCTTGCCTAATAGCCGGATGCACCTGTAGAGCCGTCAAGGATACAGTCAACCATTTAAGGTTTTCTGGTTGACGTTCCAATTCTAAGGTTGCTCCTTCATACAAGAGGGCTTCATCCATTAGCATCGCCTCTTGCACGAGTGGTGGGCTAACTGCTAAGCATGAGAGGGACACGGTCTATGCCTTCCGACTCAAAGCATCTGCCACTACATTTGCCTTGCTGGGATGATACTGAATGTCGCAGTCATAATCCTTCATGAGCTCAAGCCATCTCCTCTGTCTCATGTTCAAATCCTTCTGGGTGAAGAAGTACTTCAGACTTTTGTGATCACTGTATATCTCACACTTCTCCCCATACAAATAATGTCGCCAAATCTTAAGGGCAAAAATGACTGCGGCTAGTTCTAAATCATGAGTGGGGTAGTTCTTCTCATACTCCTTTAGTTGTTGGGATGCATACGCTATTACTTTACCGCGTTGCATGAGAACGCAACCCAAACCAACTTTGGAAGCATCAGTGTAGACTGTCATTCCACCTGTGCCTTCAGGGATGGTCAACACAGGGGCCAACACCAACCTCTTCTTCAATTCCTGGAAACTCTTCTCACATTCCTCTACCCAGTCGAATTTCACACCCTTTTTGGTTAATTTAGTCATTGGTGCTGAGATTCGGGCGAAATTCTCGATGAAACGCCGGTAGTACCCAGCCAAACCCAAGAAGCTTCTAATTTTAGTGACATTCTTGGGGCTTTCCCATTCCACTACTGCTTTCACCTTATCAGGATCTACTTCGATTCTGGCCTTAGACACTACGTGCCCCAGGAATCCAACTTGTTCAAGCCAGAATTCACACTTGCTGTACTTGGCAAACAACTGTTGCTCTCTCAACCTCTGTAACACCATTCTCAAGTGTTGAGTGTGTTCCTCGTCGGTATTGGAGTAGATCAAGATGTCGTCAATAAAAATAATTATCCATTTATCGAGCACATCCTGAAATACTCGATTCATTAGATCCATGAATGCTGCCGGTGCATTGGTTAACCCGAAAGATAACACTAGGAACTCATAGTGACCATACCGAGTCCTAAATGCTGTCTTGGGTATGTCGTTGCTCTTTATCTTGAGCTGATAATAGCCTGACCGAAGGTCTATCTTTGAAAATACCCTGGCTCCCTGCAATTGGTCAAATAAATCATCAATGCATGGTAATGGATACCGGTTCTTAATGGTTAGTTTATTCAACTCCCGGTAATCGATGCACATACGCAAGCTGCCATCTTTCTTCTTGACAAACAACACTGGGGCACCCTAAGGTGAAATACTTGGGCGAATAAACCCCTTTTCCAGTAGTTCCTGCAACTGCATCTGTAACTCCT
This sequence comes from Macadamia integrifolia, assembly GCF_013358625.1. Classification (NCBI taxonomy): domain Eukaryota; kingdom Viridiplantae; phylum Streptophyta; class Magnoliopsida; order Proteales; family Proteaceae; genus Macadamia; species Macadamia integrifolia. The sequence goes on from NW_024868149.1 coordinate 159,306, forward strand.
TCAATTTAGCTGGTGCCATCCTGTATGGAGCCTTAGATACTGGAGCTGCTCCAGGAGTCAAATCTATGGCAAACTCCAACTCTCTATCAGGTGGTAAATGCATCAGCTCATCTGGGAAAACGTCGGAAAACTCTTTAACCACCTTTACCTCTTCTAGAGGTGTAATCCTTGCATCAATATCAAGTACCGATGCTGAGTAACCCTGACATCCACTTTCTAGCAATTTTACCGCTTGAAGAGCAGAGACAAGGACCTTCCTCACCCGTTTCATTTTATCTGCTCGGTATACCAATTCTTTTCCTTCGTCATCTGTCACCCTAATCAGCTTTTCAGCACACATCACATTAGCTCGATGAGCCGACAACCAATCCATACCCAGTATAACATCAAAATTCTGCATATTGAACTTAATGAGTTGTGCCTCAAAATTCTTCCCACTAATCTCCACTGGGCACGGCTCATACACCTCCTTCAACTGTGTAACTTTACCCGTAGGCATACTAACAATCATTCTATGATCTAGGATCCTGGGTGACATCCCAAGTTTCTCTGCAAATCTCTTATATGCGAATGAATGAGTAGCTCCTGAATCGAATAAAACATAGGCTAGTATGCCTAATATGGGTAGGATACCTAGTGTAACAATGCATATAATTACAGCAGGTCATCAATATTTAACATAAGGAAGTTCTTAATTTAAAATGTACCTGCTACTACTTCTGTACTGGCCTCAGCTTCCTCAGCTGATAGAGCATACATCCTTCCCTGGGGTTGACTTCCCCGAGTTAAGGGAGGTCGGAACGCCGGGGGCTAGCTGGAGGGCAAGGCTGGTCTGACCCGACAGTCTTTTGCATAATGCCCATATGAATGGCAGTTAAAGCAACGAATCTAAGATGTCAGAACTGGTGCGGGGCCCCTCTGCACTTGACCCATTGCAGATGGAGGTCGGGGTGGCCTTGGAGCTGTAGGTGCCGCACTAGTGTTCGGCGAAAAGATGTGGAGGTCGAACCACCAGCTGGTCTAGGAGGGTAGCTAGATGGCCTATAGGGCTGTCTATACATAGGCCCAGAACTGTACGATCCACGGTATTCCTTGGAGGAGTTCCCCATATCCGGAAATGGGTTTGTTCTCTTCCACAGTCCAGGGGTGAGGGACTATTCTCCCCTTTGCTTATCCTCCATGGTCTTGGCCTTCTGCACAATCTGACCATAGTCAGTCAAATCCAAGACCTCAAGTACAGACCCAATGGATGCTTTTAGGCCTTTTAGGAATCTCGCAGCCTTCTCTTCAGCTGTCCTCATATACCTTGGGGTAAAATGGAACAAGCTCTCAAATTGTTGTTGGTACTCAAGGACAGTCTTACCTCCTTGAGTTAAAGCCATAAACTCAGTCTCCTTGTGGTCTTTGAAGCTGCGCGGGTAATGATTGTCCAAGAATAACTCCTTGAACTGTTCCCAGGTGGGTTCTGGATGGGCAGCCAACAATATGGGCTTGGAGGCTTGCCACCAAGAATTTGCCTCCTTCTTGAGTTGCAACCCAGCACAAATGAGTTTCTATGCGTCTGTACACTCAAGCACCTCAAATATTTTCTCTAGTTCTTGGATCCATTGGTCCGGTTCCAGAGGATCACTCCCCACCTTAGAGAATACAGGTGGTAAGTTCCTCTTGAATGACTCCACTACCTTTGACGTATTATTCGTCGGTGGAAAGTTAGGAGCATAAGCCGGATAGTAAGAGTATGGAGGAGGCACCCCATACTAAGGAATACTGAATGGTGGAATTGGAGGTGTACCCCCCACTTGTGGTCCCGTTCCCGACCCTACAGGCGGGTCCTGTGGAGTGAGTACCCGGGGAGGTTGACCCGATTGAGAAAGGTCCAATTGTTGCTGAATAGCAGTCATAAATGCTTGCTGTTGCTGAAGCATTTGTTGCTGAAAAGCCTGTTGTGACTGCTGAATTATGGTAGCAACATCTCCCGGAGTAATAACCGGTGGAGGGTCCGGGAGTGTAGTCATAGGTGGGTCCCCATGTGCCCCACTCTGACCAAGGGTCTCTGGAGGTGGTGGAGGTGAGGATTGCCCCACAGAACGAGACCCCCTGGGATTCAGTGGTCGACTGACCGGACAAGGACCATGCGAGGTACCTCGGGCATTGCTACCGGATCTAGTACATACCATCGTATCCCTGTACCTGGAACATATCACCCACCATATTGGTTAAACACCGTAGAATTGGTTTCGGCACACAATTATATGCCATCACATAGGGTATTGTAGTGTATGATAGTCTGTAATTAACCGCAACTTAATTCCGAGATACAGGGCCAATGCCCCAACAGGTATGTCAATGGTCCCACTTGACCATAACACATTGACATAGGAATAATAATAATAATAATAATAATCAATACAAACATATTAGTAATATGATAAAAAAAATTTCAAATTTCTCCCAAATTTCCACAACCGGTGGGCTGCACCGACGGGTAGGGGCCCACCGGTCGGCCCGTCGGTCCTGGCCGAGTAAAAACACGAACAGGGCCCATCAGGCTCTATTCTGTCTTATCTCCTTCCCATCCTCTTTCTCCCTCTCCCTCTCTTCCTTGGGCGATCTTGGAGGTCTCCTCGGCGCTTCCACTCGCGACTCCACTCATCAACTCGGCGCTTTTTGAGAAGATTCACATCTCCCACTTCCAAGTAAGTTCTCCTTCTCTTTTCCCAGAATTTTCTCTTGGGGGGTAAAATGCATGTGTAGGCTTTAATCTAGGCTCTCTTTCCGTATTTCCTTTCGTAGAATAGTGTTGCCATATGATTGTGATGTTCTTCTTGTGGTCATTCCTAGTTTATTAGGATTTATCTTCCCATTTTGAGAAAAACCCCAAATCGTGCCCTAGTTTTCTCAAATTTGGGGATTTCTTCAATTCTCGCTCTTTTTCTCCAATTAATGATTCATTTGTGATGCATTACACTTGATTTGTGCTTAACATGCTATAGAATTCATGAAATGTCTGTTATGCTTGGAATCCCCATGTCTTCCCATGAAAACCCCTCTTTTGTATTGGGTTTCCTTGATTTTCCTATACATACTTGGTATTTGTGGACCTCTATAGTCTATTAGGGTATGTTTTTGTACATTCATGATCCCGCTACCATGGAATTTCCATCTTAGATCTATAGTTTCAAGTTTTACTCTGTTGTGAATGAATTTGCGCATTGAAATTGAATCCTCTCATGTTACATATACTCCTTGCTATCATTTTGCTGTTTTATCATGACTCCGCTTTGGCACTTACTGTGCATCTCATTCATAGGCTCCCTATCATTCCTAGCTTGTCGCTTTTTCTATTTTGCGAGAAATTTAAGTTTTGGGGCTCCCCTTTACTACTGTCATTTTCCTTTCCTTACTCACCCTGCTTTCTTTTCTTCTTGCCAAGATGTCATCTCGCACCGGCGAGGGACCCTCTTCTTTTGGCGTTCGACGTAAGACTACCGCTTCTAAGCGGAAGAGTGCGGGAACCAGCTCTTCAGCCCCCCGCATAGGGAGACCCGGACCTACCCGGTTTGACCATTTGGACTATGATGAGGAGCTCTTCCATAGTGCAGAGGCAGCAGCCAACTGGCCGACTTTCCTGAAGAGGTCGGTGATGATGGAGAAGACCGTGGTAGTCGACGACTTCCACAAGGCTCGGCTTCAGGAGAGGTTCTCAGCACTGGGCTGGGAGTCTATCCTCCACGTAGATCATCCATGCTACGAGCAGCTAGTTCGCCGGTTCTACTGCAACTTGGAGGTTTCTTATCCGTACGGGGAGTACACCATAGTCAGCTTGGTGAAGGGGGTAGACATCCAGCTGACCATGGATACCTTGGCCAGCATCTTGGGCATATCGGCAGCTGGGCACCGATACTACAGTCCTCCCAGGAGTAAGCCTCTGGGACCATTCATGAGCTTGGAGACGTCGGACTTCATCTACGAGCCCATCTGCGGCAGCAGTACCCGTCCGGAGTCCGAGACATCCTTCTACCCCAGGTTCGCTTATTTGCCCGTTTGGTCCAGTTCAACCTGCTCCCCAGAGGAGGTCATCGGAACCAGGTGGGTTTCATGGCGGCCTTCATCGCTTTCTGCATATACACGGCCGTAGAGGGAGGTGTCGAGCATTTGTGCCTGCCGTACATCATTCTCAAGATGATGGAGCACCATACTTCCCACCCTGAGGATGGAAGATTCCCCTATGGCAGGATCCTCACTAGGATCTTTGAGTTCTTCGGGGTGGACCTAAGTGGCGAGGAGGGGAAGACTCCGGCTGATAGGTTCGACAGGGGTAACCTCCTGAGGATGGGTCTCCATACCCTTATGGATACACCTCCGAGAGCAGGAGTTCAGAGAGGTAGGGATAGGAGGGCTGCCCCTATGGAGGATGTCCACCTGGAGGAGGAGTCCAGCGAGGAGGATGAGGACTATGTTCCTCAGGACGAGGAGGATGATCTGGTGGGTGGTGACATCCCTGAGGAGGTGCCTCAGGAGTCGAGAGGTTCTAATCCTGGTTCCTCCAGAGCTGCAACCTCACCGCATAGAGCCCCACCACCTGGGAGTGGTGCATACGACTTCGAGGGCATGATGTCCACTATGTGGGCCTTGCAGGATGGCCAAGTTCAGCTACTGAGAAGGCTGGACGAGAGTGCTTCTAGGGAGGAACGCATCCTGGAGAGGCAGGCTACTTTGGAGAACTCCTTTCTCCAACTGGGCTAGGACTTGAGCACCACGGCCAACGCCATGTCAGCAAATTTTGGCCGACTACGGAGGGTGGTACTGTTGGTGAACGCGAGGTTTGACTACTACGACCATCGCCTTGACGTCAACTCTTGGCCTCTGGCGAACGTGGTGATCATTGATGATGACGACGATGACTAGTGAGGGCTTAGCTCGCCCACACCAGCATTTTATCTATTTTCCTTTTTGTAGACCTTTTTGTATATTTCATTTCTTCTCATTCCTTGTATTTGCACTGTAACTGGAATCATTTGTGGAATAATATATTTTGATAGTGATTTTTTTTTTGGTGAATACATATGTTGAATACTTGTGTAGTTTAGTTGTGGTGTATTTTGCTACTTTTGATCATTGTCATATATGAATATATCGTTTATCAGGTGTTTGTGTGAAAAATTTTTGGAAATCCCATTTTACGCCGTTATGCTGCCAAAATTTCGTCAAACTAGTACTCGATAGGTTATAACATCAACTTATTACTTTTTATCTACTCTCAAGTATGCCATGAATGCAACATCTAAATGTAACCCTTTTTAATACTTCTTTCTTTGGATTTTACTCTTTAAAGCTTTTACATTAACCCAACCCCATTTCCCTATTATAGATTCTACGGGATTCTAATGGTATGTTGTGAGTGGAGCAGAGCATCATGCTCTGATACCACCGTTTGTCACACCCCGTTCACACTGAACCGGGCCAGTGACCGGGTTAACACGGGTTAACCCAAACCTGCCAGGATCATCTGATACTGTATTCCACCACAGCATACACACAACTAATAAAAACTTATCAGATCAGCGGAAGACTAGGTTTACCTGTGAATATTCCCATAATACTTGATACCCGAATTGTGATATAATAGTTATATACATGTGGGCCCGAAGGCATGATATTTACACAATAAAAGTACAATTCACATATCAAGTACATAAAGAAAAACAGCAAAAATCAGAGTACATAGCTCGGCTCGGTATCAAAGGCTAGAGCTCAGCTCGGCGTCAAGGGTTGAGCCCAGCTCGGCATCACATGGTAGAGCTCAGCTCGGCCTCAAAAGTGGAGCTCAGCTCGGCATCAGAACTGCGGTCCCGCAGCACAACTCTCACACGAACAATCAGTGCCGTGCTCTAACTCCTCAGGGGCCCACCAGTCCTCTTCAGGGAACTCGACTATGGGACCCACCCTGTGCTCTTCAGATGTATGACCTGCAAAATCATCTAAAAAGGGGGGGTACCCGTGGGATGAGCTCACTAGCTCAGTAAGTGGTAAGATGGCACTACATGCCATGCAATACATTTTAAATCACATCCACCTAAGCAACATTACTAAGTCTTTGGTTTAGTGCTACTACAGCCACAGTGCACGTATACTCTAGGTACGAGCCGCGAACTCCATCCCGCGAAACGCCTATAGGGCTGTCGGAGAAGGCCCACCGTGAGTACTCAGAAAAGTAAAAACATGCCGACCACCGGATCTCAATAGAATTATAAATGACTGAAATTAAAGGTGTTGACTCTAGCAATTTAAAAGCAGTACGATTGACCCTCTTGAATATACCACCGGGGTTGCCGACTGTCTTAATGACCCGTCGGGCGTTATGTCTAACCGCCACAGTGACCCGACAACCGCGACCACTGCTTCCCCCCAAATGGTAACCCAACACCTTAACCCCTATTAGGAAGGGTCATAGCACGGGACGGTGAAAATCCTAAACCGCATGCTCCTATATGACAATAGTATGATTGCATAGTGCCACCACGTCCCATACCACGGGCCACCAATGCACTCGTTTTCAAGTTGACTAGGGCATCTAGTCTATCAATGTATCATACACAATGATATCAACATTCATCACATAAGCATCTCATCACTTGGCATTTAGAAAGTAAACATAACACACATGCATAACAATGTGAGGATGACTAATCTACATAGCATTTTCATGATGGCATAACTAGACTAGATACAATTAAATGAATGCCAAACAATGCCTTGAAATAAGGCCAAACGTCCTCTCCCCACTTACCTGTAGTGTACAAGGATTCCCGTTCGGTACGAGTGAGATCCGGTGCGAGAAGCGTAGGATTTGGTGAACCTAACATGATTGAGCGGGGTTAGTATTTCACCATTTTGGAATCAAAATTAACACGATCCAATGACACGATCATGTTTAGAATCCTAAAAGGAGGTCACACGTCCGATTTGGATCCAATCGGACGTAAAAATCACCTTCGGGGCCTCACAGGTGGGTCAGACAGCCCACCTGTCTGGCCCACCGATTGGGCCAGGTGGCCCTATTAAGATCGGAGGGCAGGTTGGCCCGCCAGTCTGGCCCACCGATTGGGCCAGGTGGCCCTATTAAGACCGGCGGGCAGGGTGGCCCGCCGGTTGGCCCGCCGGTCTGGCCCGCCGATTGTGCCCGAAGGCCC